>NC_059123.1:7948359-8043659 GCF_020740685.1 Jaculus jaculus
GCTGGAGAGATGGCTTAGTGGTTAAGCACTTGCCTATGAAGCCTAAGGACCCCAGATCAGGGCTCGATTCCCCAGGACCCATGCAAGCCAGATGCACAAGGGGGCGCATGCGTCTGGAGTTCGTTTGCGGTGGCTGCAGGCCCTGGTGCGCCCATTCTCTCTCTTATTGTCTGTCTCTTTGTCTCTCTGTCGCTCTCAGATAAATAAATAAATAAAAATAAACCCCCAAAATAAAAAAAACCCTTAAGGCTCCAAGGCTTCTGCCCAGTGGCAGCCCTCCCTGCCCAAGTGTAACCTGCTTCACTTGGCTCTGCGCCCTCCAGGAGCCAGCTGCTCCTTCCCCTGCCAGCGAGGCACTGCAGTGGTCTGTGCATGGGCTTCTCCTGCCTCAGGTGCCAGTCCACGCCCGAGCCTGGATCCTTTCTTAGAAGCAGGCCAGGTCCCAGGAAGGCTGTCGTAGCCACCGCCTTCCGTGGAGGCTCCTTGAGAGACTGGAGCTTTCTGCAGCATATTTGCAGTCTGGTCTATTCCTTCTGACTTAAGATACCTCTCCCTTCATGCCCCTTTGTCCCTGTTCTTTCCTTCAAAAGCGAACCGCCCTCCTTCTTGTGCCCGGGGTGGCATAAAAGGCGAAGAGCAGAAGCAAGCAGAGCTCGTGCATCAGGGGTGGAGTACCCGAGACCTCTCCAGAGGCCACGGGGGTCCCACACGTGGTCTGATGTTCTCTCTCAACACGGCTGTTGTACACCTTTTCTTTATCTTCCTGCTTCTCTCTTCCTTTTCATGAGCTTGCAGACCCCGTCCAGGTCTGAAAGGTTCAGTCTAAGATGGGCAGTCTCAGCACTTTTGCTGTTTTCTTATTTTTTATTTATTTCAGAGTGAGAGCGAGAGAGGGAGAGAGAGAGAAAGAAAGAATGGGCACGCAAGGGCCTCCAGCTGCTGCAAACAAACTTCAGACGCGTGTGCCCCCTTGTGCATCTGGCTAACGTGGGTCCTGGGGCATCGAGCCTTGAACTGGGGTCCTCAGGCTTCACAGGCGAGCGCTTAACCACTAAGCCATCTCTCCAGCCCACTTTTCACTGTTTTCATTCCAACACGCACCCACAGGGATGCCCTTCCTACTCGGTGGTGGTGTGGGTGGTGGTGTGGGTCTCTGCACACTGAGTTCGAGACTCCTGTCCAGCCACGCGTCAGCTCTTCCCCCTCACTTCCTGCCTGGGTTTGGGGTTCCTCGTCTATCTCATTCGTCTGTTGCCGCTCCTGCACCACCTCTCCTTGCTCGGTGCACCCAGTTCTTCCTCCAATTGCCGTCACCCCACCCTGGGCGGTCGTCTCCTGTAGACTCTTGCCTCTCCCCACCTGGCCATGACTGTGTGTCGCCAGTCATAGACGACATGGTCACTAACCTGCCAGGAGCTCCCTCCGCTGCCCACGACACCCCGCTCTGGTCCCCTGTCCTGGGCTGGGCGGGTGACTGTCCCACTTCTCCGTGTGCCTTTCCACCTCTGACATCCTCGTGTGCCCAGCTCATCAAGACTCAGTTAATTAGGCATCTGCGCCCCTGCGAACAGCACCTGCCGCTTGCTCACCCACTGCTATGGCCAAATACTCGGCGGCCCTTAAGCCCAGCCTCGCTCTCCTTTCCCCTGGAGCTCAGGCCCCTGGGGGCACGCCTGCCCTCTCGCCCTCTGTGCTCTCACATTGGAAACTCTGTCCTTCAAGCTTCTAGGGGTCCTTGGGCTCATTTCATCTGTTCCCAAGTTCAAAGTGGCTGAGCAGACTTTCAGCCTGCAGCCCCTCGGCACAGTTCAAGGAGTGAAAGCAAGTCTTTGAAGCTTCATGGATGGCGATGCCCTTGCTGCCAGGTGGCCATCGCTTCTCTAGAGCGCAGGCTTAGTTGGCAAGGCCAGTGCTCTCCCGCGGTTCCTGTGCCGCCCAGAGGAGGCCTCAGTGGTCCCTGATGTGGCCTTCACCCGATGCCTGCTGTCGTTCCTTGGCTGTACCCAGCCTTTCTGATCTCAGACTGTTTCCACCTTGGCAGTGGTTCTCCTGCGCGTTCCATATGGAGGAGCCTCCGAGGCCCCCTTCTGGGCCCTGGCCCAGCATGACTGTGTGGGGTCCGGCCTTGGCCCTGGGAGGTTCATCTGGATTCATTTCTACGGCGGGGGTGGGGACAAAAAGAAAACGAAAAATAGTTTTCACTGCTCAGAGTTTTGTTTTTGTTTTGTTTATTTTTATCTGTTTATTTGAGAGCAACAGAGAGAAAGAGGTAGAGAGAGAGAGAGAGAGAGAGAGAGAATGGGCGCGCCAGGGCCTCCAGCCTCTGCAAACGAACTCCAGATGCGTGCACCCCCTTGTGCATCTGGCTATCGTGGGTCCTGGGGCATGGAGCCTCGAACTGGGGTCCTTAGGCTTCACAGGCAAGCGCTTAACCCCTAAGCCACCTCTTCAGCCCTGCTCAGTTTTTTGTTTGTTTGTTTGTTCCAGGCTGACCTGGAATTCACTATGTACTCTCAGGGTGGCCTTGAACCACAGCGATCCTCCTACCTCTCTATCTCTTCTCTATCTCTGCTTTGCCTCCCTTGTGCTGGGATTAGAGGCATGTGCTACCATGCCTGGCTTTTTTAAAAAAAATTATTTATTTATTTGAGAACAACAGACAGAGAAAGAGGCAGATAGAGAGAGAGAGAATGGGCATTATGAATTTGGTTTTTCAAAGTAGGATTTCACTCTAGCCCACACTAACCTGGAATTCACTATGAAGGCTTAGGATATGGCCTCGAATTTATGGCTGTCATCCTTCCTCTTTAACCCCGAGTGCTGGCATTAAAGGCGCACTCCACCACGCCTGGCTTTTTTTTTTCTAGGTGGGTCTCACTCTAGCTCAGGCTGATCTGGAACTCACTATGTACGTTTTTTTTTTTTTTTTTTTTTAAGTAAAACAAAGGCAGGTTTACTTAACATGCTTAAATAGAGTCTGTGGCCAATTTGGATAGACCATGGGACATATGAGACAGTTGAAGAAACAAATCAGGGCTATGTGCACAGTGCATCTGTGCTCAAAACTACCTTCTGTCTTGTTTGGCTATCATGGGACTGTGGACACATGCTTTAGTCCTGTTGATGCCCAGACTTGCCACCCATGGGTCACCTAGGGACAATGGTAGTGACTGCTGATCAACTTCAGATGATGAATCTGTAAGACCATCTGCCAGACACTGAGGTCTGAACTTCATTTGAAAAGTGGGGTTACAGAGGGTACCAACTGGGGACGGGCTTTGATCTGAACGTTGGTGCTTTTCCTTAAGGTCCCTGGGTTGAACTCTTAAGTCCCCAGGTAATGATGTCAGGAGTGTGGCCTTCAGGAAGTGACTAGGTCATGAGGAATTCATGTTCTTAGAACAGAGAACCAGCTAGCCCCTTTCACCATGTGAGGACACAGTCAGAAAGTGTCACACATGAGTCAGAAGATGAGCCCTTGCTACACTGAGCTTACTGGCAACTTGACCTTGGACCTCCATCCCCCAGAACTATGAAAATAGAAGTTTCTGTCGTGTGCCAGCCACCTGGTTTATAGTATTTTGTCACAGCTGCCTGAACAATCAAAAGAGAACCAGTGCCTGCCGCACAGATTCCTATATAGAGCGAGGGATGAGGAAATGTGTTATTTGGAAGAGAAGAAGAGAAAACGCGTGGTTTAAAGTTGGGAGCTTGAACAAAATAGAAGTTTGTGGATAGGCAGCCCCTGAGTGTTCAGTGACCTTGGAGAAGAGAGGAGAACGAAGCTTGCTCAATAATAGAGAGCCCAGCTGAGGTGGGGGCATAATTTGGGTTACTATGAAGCTGCCTTTTTCCTGATGGTACAAATGGGGAATATTGAAAAAAAAAAAATAGAAAGAAAAGGTTAGCTGGGCATGGTGCCACTTGCCTTTAATCCCAGCACTTGGGAGGCAGACGTAGGAGGATCACCGTGCGTTTGAGAGTCCATCCTGAGATTACATAGTGAATTCCAGGTCAGTCTGGGCTAGAGTGAGACCCTATCTTGGAAAAACAAAACAAAACAAAACAAAAAAAAAAAAAAAAAGAGAGAGAAAAGCCCAGCCTACAGCTCATAGGTAAGACATACCGAGGTGTCATCCACAGAGCTGAATGCCCTGTTTTAAAGGAAGCCTGACTTAAAATGTGAGCCATAGTGATTTAGAATCTGTCAAAGAGAGGCTTAGGGTTTTTAATGTAGTCCACAAAATCTACAAAGCAGACGAGGGCCGTTGCTGCTTCTATCTTACCGCGGAGATTTTCCTACGCCTCTGTGCTTGGGCACAGAGCGCCACTCCACGAGAATCCACAGCCTGGCAGCGTCTCCTCGTGGAGAATCAGAGCCAGACGGAATCCTCGTTTCTCCCAGCGCATGGTTGCCTGGCTGGAAACTGAGACAGGGTGGCAGGGTGGCTCCTTAACCGCAGTGCTCATGAGAGATGGGTGTGCAAAGAGAACCAATCTTGTCTTCCAGGTTCTTTGTTACAAAGGTCAGGCATCTAAAGAAGTAATTCTGGCCGGCCGGGCGTGGTGGCGCACGCCTTTAATCCCAGCACTTGGGAGGCAGAGGTAGGAGGATCACCGTGAGTTCCAGGCCACCCTGAGACTCCATAGTGAATTCCAGGTCAGCCTGGGCTAGAGTGAGACCCTACCTCGAAAAACCAAAACAAACAAACAAACAAAAAAAGTAATTCTGGATAAAATGGCAATGTGCTTTCTGTGGGTGGAGTTGGGAGTGAAACCACTGGAGAGATGCTCCCACATCCGTCCAGGGCAATCAGAGTGTAAGAGGGACGCCCACTCGTGAGCCACGACCGAAGGCTGCCAGGACATATTTCTGCCATTTCACCCGTTGGTGGGTGAGGCCTGACAGACAGGGTGTAGACTGCCCGGACTGCTCTGGGGACAGCTGTCCATCACTGGGGTCTTGTTAGATTAGCTGTGCCCAGGGAGCCAGCCTCAGGGGTAAAGAACACCTTTGTCCTAAAGTTTGTTTACCTTTTGGTTAATAACAACATTGTTTATCAGGAGGCCACAGGGTGTTCTGTTCTTTCTGGCTTCTTCAGTCTTTAATTTTACAGCGTTGGGCTTAGTCAGGAGTGGCCGGCATGCCTTTAATTCTTAATTCCAGCACTCGGGAGGGAGGCAGAGGTAGGAGGTGAGTTCAAGGTCACCCTGAGACTACAGAGTGAATTCCATGTCAGCCTGGGATAGAGCGAGACCCTACCTAGGAAAACTAAAAAATAAGTCAGTCAATTCAATTGAAAAACATCCCTGGGCCATACCAGGTGTGGTGAGTCCCCTGGGGTGCGTCTCACAGGGAGATGGAAGCACCCGGGAGGCAGAGGTAGGAAGATGGCCGTGAGTTCGAGGCCACCTTGAGACTACAGAGTGAATTCCAGGCCAGCCTGGGATAGAGCGAGACTGTACCTCAAAAAAAGAAAGAAAGAAAGAAAGAAAAGACAAGTGAATGAAGCTAGTGTAAAAGTCGCGTACACAGACAGATCAAAGAGCAAAGGGTCCCCAGGAACTTGAGTGTGGACGGTGGAGGTGGGGGAGGCGAGGGGAATCTGGGAGGAGGGCACCCCGCAGCCTGAGGCCGGAGAGCTCTCACCCTGCAGCTCAGCACCAGTCCTGACCAGCTTGATTATTCTCACTGGGGTGTATGCAGAGCGCTAGCTTTTAGCCACTTTGGGGCCCACAGCTGACTTGGTTCTTAACTGTCATTGCATCCTACACTCAGGGAGGTCACTGGAAGTGTAGGCCGAGATCATCCAGCTGGAGTGTTGGGGACGGGGTTAGGCATTTAGGTTTTTAGGCAGGGACTGTGTCTTGGCCTGGCTCGGTCAGGGTCCTTCCACCTGACTGGTCCTGGCTCCGCCGTGTTTGAAGCATCCAGGAGAGGTCGGCAGGGGTTTGTTCCTTTTGGGTCACTGTGACCTGTGTTCTTTTAAATGCCTGATATTGTGGGTTTACGTCCGTGACCACTGCACAGAGAAACTAACTCAAGTCATGGGAATTTGCCCATGATCTTCTTGTCAGTTTTCTTTCCTCAGTTTGAGGAACAGCCCAACTTCTTAGTAAACCACTTCCATCCAGCTGGTCACTTGATTTTATTTTCTGAAAAAGTCAGCCTGCATCACTGCAAAATTCACACTCATTCTTTCTTTAAAAAAAAAAAAACATATATATATATATATATATATATATATATATATATATATATGTATATATTTGTGTGCATGTGTGTGTAGGTGCACCGGGGATTTTTGAGGCTGTGAGTGCCAGATGCTTGTGCTATTTTTTTTTTTTTTTTTTTTTTTGTGGCTGCATTTCCATGGATGCTGGGGAAATGATCTGATGCCAGCAGGCTCTGCAAGCAAGCGCCTTGAACTGCTGAGCAATCTCCCTCTCTCAGTGTTTTCACTTTGAAATTTACTTCTTATTTGTTTTGTTTGTTTGAGGCAAGATCTCGCTGTAGCACAGGGTGGCCTCAAACTCATGGTGGTCCTCCTCCCTCAGCCTCCCAAGTGCTGGGGTTATAAGCATGTGCCACCATACTGTGTCTAGTTTATGTTCTTATTTTTTTCAGTATTTTTATTCCTTAGACAGAGAGGGAGCAGGGGAGAGAGAGATAGAGAGAATGGGCACACCAGGGCTTCCAGTCACTGCAGACGAACTCCACATGCATGTGCCACCTTGAGCATCTGGCCTATGTGGGTCCTGGGGAATCAAACCTGGGTCCTTAGGCTTTTTAGGCAAGCGCCTTAACCGCTAAGCCACCTCCCTACCCCAGTTCATGTTCTTGATCTTACATGTATAGAAGGATTGTTTTCCACGTTTCACATACTTGGCAAGTGAGCCAAGTAAAGTATTTTAGTAAATTTGGTTGTCAATGTGACTTTCCACCTTTCACGTACAAATTATAATATTTATATGACCAGAAAACTCAAGAGTCTTGTTCTACAAACATATTCCGTGCCCTGTCAGAAGTGGCAAAGTTAACCTTTTATGAGTTGTCATTGGCAAAAGGCAAATGGGGTCTCCATAGAGTCGGGGCTCTGCGGACCCTGGGAGACTGGGGAGTCATTGGAAAAGGAAGAAGAGAATTGGAGAGCCTCGAGGCTCATGGTCAAGTACTTCTATTTCGATCCCTTCAGCTCCGCCCTTCCTTCCATGGGCTTGCTCAGGTACGCTGAGCAAATAGGGTTCCCAGCTTCTTAAGGACAAGTTCTGGGAAAGAAAGTTGAAGCTCACCAATGCCATTTACGAAATACAGTAGAATGGACCTGACCTCACAGACACTTCTGAGCTGCCCTGAAGAGCGAGTGCCTTGCAGTGGTCAGTGCCAAGGTCAAATCAAGTCAGGTTTTAAGCTCCTATATGACTGCCCAGTATGACAGCTTGTGTATTCTGTTTATTTCTATTTATTTGAGAGCCACAGACAGAGAGAGAAGGAGACAGATAAAGAGAGAATGGGTGCACCAGGGCCTCCAGCCACTGCAAACAAACTCCAGGCGCATGCACCACCTTGTGCATCTGGCTTATGTGGGTCCTGGGGAATTGAGCCTCGAACCGGGGTCCTTAGGCTTCACAGGTGAGCGCTTACCCGCTAAGCCATCTCTCCAGCCCGTGCCTTGTATATTCTTTGTAACTTTCCCTGCTCTGGTTGAGAGTGCCCGCTGTAGCATTAGCCGTTGCTCTCCATCTCTGCTTATTCCTGTCATGATCAGCTCCCTTTAAAAATAATTTATTTTTATTTATTTATTTGAGAAAGAGAGAGAGAGGGAGAGCATGGGCACTCCAAGGCCTCCAACCCACTGCAAATGAACTCCAGATGTGTGTGCCAGCATGTCCATCTGGCTTACATGGGTATGGGGAAGTGGAAACTGGGTCCTTAAGTCTTCATGGGCAAGCGCCTTAACCGCTTTGCCATCTCTCCAGCCCCAGCCCTTCCTGACACCGTGCGACTAAGCGTGTGCTTCATGGAGCTCACACCTTGCTACTGTGTGTGTGCTTCCTGTACTGGCTGGTTCTGACGCCACTGGAACAGTTGCGGGTGAAGCCTGCCGCACTTCGGGTGTTAGGCAGAGCTTGCCTTTGTGCACGTGCTCAGTGAGTGCGGGAGGGGTTCCGGGCGGCAGAACCGGAGCCTTAAAAGCGCCGCCTGGGAAAGAGGTAGAAGAGCAGCTGGTGTCAGTGGGCATCAGAAAGGTCGTAATGCCGTTCTGTGCGCCCAAGGCCCTCGCATCCCCCTTCAGGGACTCCTTTGTCACAGTAAGCCTGTTTCCTCTGTGACACGTAGGCCACAGTAGGACAGCCGTCCTGCCACGTTGTGGGCATCGGGACCGTCCATCCTCAGGGAGCGTGGCCAGTGCCAGCTTCTGCATGTTCTTTTTTTTTTAAAATTTTATTTATTTATTTATTTGAGAGCGACAGACACAGAGAGAAAGACAGATAGAGGGAGAGAGAGAGAATGGGCGCGCCAGGGCTTCCAGCCTCTGCAGACGAACTCCAGACGCGTGCGCCCCCTTGTGCATCTGGCTAACGTGGGACCTGGGGAACCGAGCCTCGAACCGGGGTCCTTAGGCTTCACAGGCAAGCGCTTAACCGCTAAGCCATCTCTCCAGCCCCTGCATGTTCTTTTGGGGACCAGCAGGCAGATAATGCTGCATACCAAAGAAGCTTAAAGCAGACGGGCTTTCTGACCATTCTCCCGGCCGCATCCAAGGCCACCGCGCCAGCGGGGTTCAGACTGGGCACTGTGGGCGCAACTAACTGTTCAGTGGGCGTTCACAAGCGTGCCGCGTGGTTGGTTAAAGACTTGGTGGCTCCGATCTTTCCGCTGACAGGTGTTCGGACACATTTCCAGGAGCATTTACACACAGCACACGTTAATTGCATAGCAGAGGGTCTTGGACTTCTAGTTGCTGCTGGGGGTGTAGTAGGTGTCCCCAAATTCAGACACTTTGTACCCAGGAGCAAGCCCACATGCCTTCGAAGCTCACCAGTGCAAAGTCATCTTTAACATTCATGCCGGCAGGCTCCCGGTTGGTTTCACCGACACTAGTGAGCTGAGTGCCCGAGGGACTTCAAGTAACTGCTGCCCGGTGCCAGGCTGCCTGCTGGGAGCCGCCACACCCCTGCCCAGCTCCGTCCAGGCCGTGTGTTCCTGACACCGTCAGAGCTGTCACCATCTACAGTGTCACGGAGCATCGCGGGCTTCGTAAGCCAAACTACCTCAGAAAGCCAGTGAAGACGTGGAAACAGCCCACACAGCCAGCTTGACTTGGAAGGTTCTAGCATCTCTCTGTCCTGTTCTGTTTACTAAAAAGGAAGTGTGTGTCTGTTAGCGGGCACATTCATTTGATTATAAAATGACTAGCAAAATGAGGAAGGCGGGTTGCTGGTAATTGCATTTTTGTCCAAGTTAATGTAGCCTGTGTGCCACAAGTGTTTTTGTTTATTACATTAGTTTTTGTTGATCATTGGTTTTTTCTTTGTTTTTTTTTTTGGTCTCACTGCATAGCCCAGATGACCTGGAACTCATAACACTCTGCCTGAGTTCATGTCTAAATATTCAGTTTTACTGTATTTTCTCAGTTAGCGAATTTGTTAAGTTGGCCTTGCTTTTCAAGGAACTTGGACTGAATCACAATTACAGTATTTATGAGAAGGTACTTGAGTGCTTTCGTACTGGAATGAGATGCCAACTATTTAGAAAAACACTTCTCAGTTACTCATTTGGGGATATCCAGTATGCGCCTTTGTGTTCGGTGAACGCAGTCCACTTCTGATTTATTTAACATCTGACAGTCATTTTATAATATTTGACACAAAATTTTAGTTTATCACAAACTAGTGATTTTTATTTGGGTTACAGTTGTGCCAGTTATTTACCACAAATAATCACATGATAAATGCCAATATCAAAGTAAGTTATTTTCAATAAAAAGTTGATCTTTTGTTTGTTTTTTGAGGCAGGGTCGCGGTCTAGCCCAGCTGGAATTCATTCTATAGTCTCAGGGTGGCCTCAAAGTCACTGCAATCCTCCTACCTCTGCCTCCCAAGTGCTGGGATTAAAGGTGTGTGCCACCACGCCCGGCTAAAAGTCGATTTTTTTATGTGTGTCCACACACATGCGTCTGTATGTGTGTGCATGTGTGTGGAGGTCAGAGGTCAACCTCAGGGTCATCAAGAACGCCATCTACCTCAGAAGACAGGGTCTCTCACTGTCCTGGAACTTATTACTTAGGCTAGCTCTGGCTGGTGCAAAGCCAAGGGATCCTCTTATCACCCTTCCCCAGAGCTGAGATCATAGGCTCTCTCCTCAAGCACTTTACCAACTGACCTCTCTTCAGTCCAAGAGTTGTTTTTTTTTTTTTTCCATTAAAAAAAAATTAGCCAGTCATGATAGTACACGCCTGATCCCAGCCCTGGGGAAGCAGAGGTAGGGGATCGCTGTGAGTTCAAGGCCAGCCTGGGATTACATAGTGAATTCCAGGTCAACCTGGGCCAGAGCAAGACCCTACCTCAAAAAATAAATAAATAAATAAATAAAATAAAATAAAGTGAGGGAGGCTGAAGTAGGAAGAATTGGAGTTTGAGTCTAACCTAGGCTACAGAGCAGACCTTAGCTCAAAACAAAAACGTAAAAGCAAAGTGAATCGTATAAATTTTCTTCTTGTCGGTAGACAGCATGGTTGCATCGTGGGATTTGTGGTACATTTAAAGCAACAAAATACGCTTTTTGGTAAACTCGATCTCTTTGGGGGCCCAGAGCTCGGCTGCGCAGCACGGGAGAGGCTGAGGTACACCAGGTTGTGGTATTCAGTGGGTACGCGGAGGTCCGTAAGGAACGTGGCGCAGGTTCATGGCGGGCCTGGCTCTGGGGAGGCTGGGCAGTGTGGCGGCGTTATTTACAAAGTCCCTGCTCTCCCCTCCTCCAGTCTGTGGGACCAGAAGCTGGTAGCGAGATCAGGGGAGCCTGAATGGAAGGCTTCACTTTGGTCGTGGTGAGGCTGTCTCTGCCAGCTGTGCGGATCTAGGAGAATCCAGCAGCACAGCATGCCGCGTACCTGTAACAGGTGAGAGCAGAAAAGGAAGAGGTACCTGGAAGGGAGCATGCCGTTAGAAGCATGGTCCGTCCGGCAACAGTGAGGGAGTTCAGTCCAGGCATTCATTCAGTGCTGTTTAATGACTGGCTGATAGTGAGGCAGGTTAGTGGAGACTCAGTCTGAACTCTCGCAGCTGGCCCCAGACAAGAACAGAAGCCAGGAGCTATCCTTCCTGAGGCAGGAGGAGTCTCAGGAGCGGAGACATGGCCATCAGTGTGGAGCACACAGAGGAAGTCACGGGGGACAAAGGCTCAGGTGAGGAAATCAGTAATGACCTTTGCATAACCTGAAGTAAGCCTTGAGGTAAAGATGGGAATGGAGACTTAGTTGTTTTTTTTTTTTTTTAAATTTATGAGAGACAGAGGAAGAGAGAAGAATATGAATATGAATTGGCATGCCAGGGCCTCAGCCACTGCAGACGAACTCCAGACGTGTGCTCCACCTTGACCACCTTGTGTGCATGATCACTTTGTGCATCTGGCTTACGTGGGTTCTGGGGAGTTGAACCTGGGTCCTTAGGCTTTGCAGGCAAGCACCTTAACTGCTAAGCCACCTCTGCAGCCCGAGACTTAGTTTTTGAGTCACAATGGTATTACTATAATATTTGAGGGGTCTCAGTGAACTGCGCTGTAAATAGGAGCAAAGAGGCAAAGAACTGGGTACTTCTTACTGTTGGAGAAAGAGTGGTAAGGACAATTCTCTTGGAGAAGGTGACTCTGACACTGAGGGTCACAGTGGTCAAATCACACGATGGTGCCTTGGAACATTTGGAATTCCATCCTAAGGTCCTTTTGCTTTCATCAGATTTTCTACAAACCTCCCTCCCTGGCTAAGAAACAAACAATTGAAGGCAGTGTTATATGTCTTAAAAGTCCCCAGCAGGTTTATGTTAACAAGGTTCCTGACCCATGGGGAGAGCTCTGTCCTGGAGTTTGGCTAGGTGACCTTCATGCTGTAAGGCTCATAACTATAGCCTCTCTCCAGAGAAGGAAACCAAAGACCCCATCACATAGGCTATTTTAAGAAAAAAGTACATATATATGCACAACAAAATGACCATTATCTTCAGTTAAAAAAACATTTAATTTAAAAAGTAGCCGGGCGTGGTGGTGCATGCCTTTAATCCCAGCACTCCGGAGGCAGAGGTAGGAGGATCAGGAGGATCGCTGTGAGTTCAAGGCCACCCTGAGGCTACATAGTGAATTCCAGGTCAGCCTGGACCAGTGAGACCCTACCTCGAAAAACCAAAAAAAAGAAAAAAAAAGTAAATGGCGTGACTTTGATGGTTTCTCATGGGGCAGCAAAATGCCTTACTCAGTCATTGCTTCTGAGCTTTCCAAAGCACCCAAAGAGCCTGATGCCCAGAGGGACACACGAAGGCCTTCTAGGGTCCCACAGCTTCCTTGTGAGTCATGCTATTCCACGGAGGGGTTGCGCAGCGCAGCACAGCCAGGCTTCTTTAGGCAGTAAGATTTTGTCTCCTGCTCTTTTTTCTTAAAAATATATTTAATTAATTTGTTTATTTGAGAGAGAGAGAGATTGAGAGAGAGAGAGAGGTAGATAGAAAGAGAATGGGCATGCCAGAGCCTCCAGCCACTGCAATAAACTCCAAACGCATGCACCCCCTTGTGCATCTGACTTACATGGGTCCTGGGGAATCAAACCAGGGGATCCTTAGGCTTTGCAGGCAAATGCCTTAACCACTAAGCCATTTCCCCAGCCCCCACCTGTTCTTTAAAAGCAAATGAAGTGCAACTTTGTAATTTCAATGTAAGTTTTATAAGCAGCCCTGTTTTATCGTGCTAGCTCACCACTGATTTTAATTTCCAGGTTTATTGACTTAAATGATGAGAATGCTGAACACAGTGGACAGGAGACTTACAAGGCTGTGCAAGGTCCTTTACCCAAACTGATGTTTAATCTTAACGATCCTCCAAGATACATTTGCTTCTTACAAGTAACAGGCTTGGAGAGATTTTAAAAGTCACAGAAACTTAGCTGAGCGCCCAGTGGGAAACTAGGGTGAGGGAAGCGGTCCAGCAGAGACCAAGTGTGCTGGTGAGCAGAGGGGCGCAAGACACCGACATCTTCCAGGCTGGAGCCTAGCCCTCGAGGTCGGGACCCTGTCTGCATGGGGCCAACGAGCCCATGTGCAGCTGATGGGTGCTGGAGGAGCAGGGCCTGTCCAGTGTTTGGTGGGAGCTGGAGGAGCAGGGCTAGTCCAGTGTTTGGTGGGAGCTGGAGGAACACGGCCGGTCCAGTGTTTGGTGGGAGCTGGAGGAACACGGCTGGTCCAGTGTTTGGTGGGAGCTGGAGGAGCAGGGCCGGTCCAGTGTTTGGTGGGAGCTGGAGGAACAGGGCTGGTCCAGTGTTTGGTGGGTGCTGGAGGAGCAGGGCTGGTCCAGTGTTTGGTGGGAGCTGGAGGAACAGGGCTGGTCCAGTGTTTGATGGGTGCTGGAGGAGCAGGGCTGGTCCGGTGTTTGGTGGGAGCTGGAGGAACAGGGCTGGTCCGGTGTTTGGTGGAGCTGGAGGAACAGGGCTGGTCCAGTGTTTGGTGGGAGCTGGAGGAACACGGCTGGTCCAGTGTTTGGTGGGAGCTGGAGGAACACGGCTGGTCCAGTGTTTGGTGGGAGCTGGAGGAGCAGGGCTGGTCCAGTGTTTGGTGGGAGCTGGAGGAACAGGGCCGGTCCAGTGTTTGATGGGAGCTGGAGGAACAGGGCTGGTCCAGTGTTTGGTGGAGCTGGAGGAACAGGGCCGGTCCAGTGTTTGGTGGAGCTGGAGGAACAGGGCCGGTCCAGTGTTTGATGGGAGCTGGAGGAACAGGGCCGGTCCAGTGTTTGGTGGGAGCTGGAGGAACAGGGCGGGTCCAGTGTTTGGTGGGAGCTGGAGGAACAGGGCCGGTCCAGTGTTTGGTGGGAGCTGGAGGAACAGGGCCGGTCCAGTGTTTGGTGGGAGCTGGAGGAACAGGGCGGGTCCAGTGTTTGGTGGGAGCTGGAGGAGCAGGGCCGGTCCAGTGTTTGATGGGAGCTGGAGGAACAGGGCTGGTCCAGTGTTTGGTGGGAGCTGGATGAACAGGGCTGGTCCAGTGTTTGGTGGAGCTGGAGGAACAGGGCCGGTCCAGTGTTTGGTGGGAGCTGGAGGAACAGGGCCAGTCCAGTGTTTGATGGGAGCTGGAGGAACAGGGCTGGTCCAGTGTTTGATGGGAGCTGGAGGAACAGGGCTGGTCCAGTGTTTGGTGGGAGCTGGAGGAACAGGGCCAGTCCAGTGTTTGGTGGGAGCTGGAGGAACAGGGCTGGTCCAGTGTTTGGTGGAGCTGGAGGAACAGGGCTGGTCCAGTGTTTGGTGGGAGCTGGAGGAGCAGGGCCGGTCCAGTGTTTGGTGGAGCTGGAGGAACAGGGCCGGTCCAGTGTTTGGTGGGAGCTGGAGGAGCAGGGCTGGTCCAGTGTTTGATGGGAGCTGGAGGAGCAGGGCCGGTCCAGTGTTTGGTGGGAGCTGGAGGAACAGGGCCGGTCCAGTGTTTGGTGGGAGCTGGAGGAGCAGGGCTGGTCCAGTGTTTGGTGGGAGCTGGAGGAGCAGGGCCGGTCCAGTGTTTGGTGGGAGCTGGAGGAACAGGGCCGGTCCAGTGTTTGGTGGGAGCTGGAGGAGCAGGGCCGGTCCAGTGTTTGGTGGGAGCTGGAGGAACAGGGCTGGTCCAGTGTTTGGTGGGTGCTGGAGGAGCAGGGCTGGTCCAGTGTTTGGTGGGAGCTGGAGGAACAGGGCTGGTCCAGTGTTTGGTGGAGCTGGAGGAACAGGGCCGGTCCAGTGTTTGATGGGAGCTGGAGGAGCAGGGCTGGTCCAGTGTTTGGTGGGAGCTGGAGGAACACGGCTGGTCCAGTGTTTGATGGGAGCTGGAGGAACACGGCTGGTCCAGTGTTTGATGGGAGCTGGAGGAGCAGGGCTGGTCCAGTGTTTGGTGGGAGCTGGAGGAACACGGCTGGTCCAGTGTTTGGTGGGAGCTGGAGGAACACGGCTGGTCCAGTGTTTGGTGGGAGCTGGAGGAGCAGGGCTGGTCCAGTGTTTGATGGGAGCTGGAGGAACAGGGCTGGTCCAGTGTTTGATGGGAGCTGGAGGAACAGGGCCGGTCCAGTGTTTGGTGGGAGCTGGAGGAGCAGGGCTGGTCCAGTGTTTGGTGGGAGCTGGAGGAACAGGGCCGGTCCAGTGTTTGATGGGAGCTGGAGGAGCAGGGCCGGTCCAGTGTTTGATGGGAGCTGGAGGAACAGGGCCGGTCCAGTGTTTGGTGGAGCTGGAGGAACAAGGCCGGTCCAGTGTTTGATGGGAGCTGGAGGAACAGGGCTGGTCCAGTGTTTGGTGGGAGCTAGATGAACAGGGCTGGTCCAGTGTTTGGTGGAGCTGGAGGAACAGGGCCGGTCCAGTGTTTGGTGGGAGCTGGAGGAACAGGGCCAGTCCAGTGTTTGATGGGAGCTGGAGGAGCAGGGCTGGTCCAGTGTTTGATGGGAGCTGGAGGAACAGGGCTGGTCCAGTGTTTGGTGGGAGCTGGAGGAACAGGGCCGGTCCAGTGTTTGGTGGGAGCTGGAGGAACAGGGCTGGTCCAGTGTTTGGTGGAGCTGGAGGAACAGGGCTGGTCCAGTGTTTGGTGGGAGCTGGAGGAGCAGGGCCGGTCCAGTGTTTGGTGGAGCTGGAGGAACAGGGCCGGTCCAGTGTTTGGTGGGAGCTGGAGGAGCAGGGCCGGTCCAGTGTTTGGTGGGAGCTGGAGGAACAGGGCCGGTCCAGTGTTTGATGGGAGCTGGAGGAACAGGGCTGGTCCAGTGTTTGATGGGAGCTGGAGGAGCAGGGCCGGTCCAGTGTTTGGTGGGAGCTGGAGGAACAGGGCCGGTCCAGTGTTTGATGGGAGCTGGAGGAACAGGGCTGGTCCAGTGTTTGATGGGAGCTGGAGGAGCAGGGCCGGTCCAGTGTTTGGTGGGAGCTGGAGGAGCAGGGCCGGTCCAGTGTTTGATGGGAGCTGGAGGAGCAGGGCCGGTCCAGTGTTTGGTGGGAGCTGGAGGAACAGGGCTGGTCCAGTGTTTGATGGATGCTGGAGGAACAGGGCCGGTCCAGTGTTTGATGGGAGCTGGAGGAACAGGGCTGGTCCAGTGTTTGATGGGAGCTGGAGGAGCAGGGCCGGTCCAGTGTTTGGTGGGAGCTGGAGGAGCAGGGCCGGTCCAGTGTTTGATGGGAGCTGGAGGAACAGGGCCGGTCCAGTGTTTGATGGGAGCTGGAGGAGCAGGGCTGGTCCAGTGTTTGATGGGAGCTGGAGGAGCAGGGCTGGTCCTGTGTTTGGTGGGAGCTGGAGGAGCAGGGCTGGTCCAGTGTTTGATGGGAGCTGGAGGAACAGGGCTGGTCCAGTGTTTGGTGGGAGCTGGAGGAACAGGGCTGGTCCTGTGTTTGGTGGGAGCTGGAGGAGCAGGGCTGGTCCAGTGTTTGATGGGTGCTGGAGGAGCAGGGCTGGTCCAGTGTTTGATGGGAGCTGGAGGAGCAGGGCTGGCCCAGTGTTTGGTGGGAGCTGGAGGAGCACCGCTGGTCCAGTGTTTGATGGGAGCTGGAGGAGCAGGGCCGGTCCAGTGTTTGATGGGAGCTGGAGGAGCAGGGCCGGTCCAGTGTTTGGTGGGAGCTGGAGGAACAGGGCTGGTTCAGTGTTTGATGGGAGCTGGAGGAGCAGGGCCGGTCCAGTGTTTGGTGGGAGCTGGAGGAACAGGGCTGGTCCAGTGTTTGGTGGGAGCTGGAGGAACAGGGCTGGTTCAGTGTTTGGTGGGAGCTGGAGGAGCAGGGCTGGTCCAGTGTTTGGTGGGAGCTGGAGGAACAGGGCTGGTTCAGTGTTTGGTGGGAGCTGGAGGAGCAGGGCTGGTCCAGTGTTTGGTGGGAGCTGGAGGAACAGGGCTGGTCCAGTGTTTGGTGGGTGCTGGAGGAACAGGGCTGGTCCAGTGTTTGGTGGGAGCTGGAGGAACAGGGCTGGTCCAGTGTTTGATGGGAGCTGGAGGAACAGGGCCGGTCCAGTGTTTGATGGGAGCTGGAGGAACAGGGCCGGTACAGTGTTTGGTGGGAGCTGGAGGAGCAGGGCTGATCCAGTGTTTGGTGGAGCTGGAGGAGCAGGGCTGGTCCAGTGTTTGATGGGAGCTGGAGGAGCAGGGCCGGTCCAGTGTTTGATGGGAGCTGGAGGAGCAGGGCTGGTCCAGTGTTTGGTGGGAGCTGGAGGAGCAGGGCCGGTCCAGTGTTTGATGGGAGCTGGAGGAACAGGGCCGGTCCAGTGTTTGGTGGGAGCTGGAGGAGCAGGGCTGGTCCAGTGTTTGGTGGGAGCTGGAGGAACAGGGCTGGTCCAGTGTTTGATGGGAGCTGGAGGAGCAGGGCTGGTCCAGTGTTTGATGGGAGCTGGAGGAGCAGGGCCGGTCCAGTGTTTGATGGGAGCTGGAGGAACAGGGCTGGTCCAGTGTTTGATGGGAGCTGGAGGAGCAGGGCTGGTCCAGTGTTTGATGGGAGCTGGAGGAGCAGGGCCGGTCCAGTGTTTGATGGGAGCTGGAGGAACAGGGCCGGTCCAGTGTTTGGTGGGAGCTGGAGGAACAGGGCTGGTCCAGTGTTTGGTGGGAGCTGGAGGAACAGGGCTGGTTCAGTGTTTGGTGGGAGCTGGAGGAGCAGGGCTGGTCCAGTGTTTGGTGGGAGCTGGAGGAACAGGGCTGGTTCAGTGTTTGGTGGGAGCTGGAGGAGCAGGGCTGGTCCAGTGTTTGGTGGGAGCTGGAGGAACAGGGCCGGTCCAGTGTTTGGTGGGTGCTGGAGGAACAGGGCTGGTCCAGTGTTTGGTGGGAGCTGGAGGAACAGGGCCGGTCCAGTGTTTGATGGGAGCTGGAGGAACAGGGCCGGTCCAGTGTTTGGTGGGAGCTGGAGGAGCAGGGCTGGTCCAGTGTTTGATGGGAGCTGGAGGAACAGGGCCGGTCCAGTGTTTGATGGAGCTGGAGGAACAGGGCTGGTCCAGTGTTTGATGGGAGCTGGAGGAGCAGGGCTGGTCCAGTGTTTGATGGGAGCTGGAGGAGCAGGGCCGGTCCAGTGTTTGATGGGAGCTGGAGGAACAGGGCCGGTCCAGTGTTTGATGGGAGCTGGAGGAGCAGGGCCGGTCCAGTGTTTGGTGGGAGCTGGAGGAGCAGGGCCGGTCCAGTGTTTGATGGGAGCTGGAGGAACAGGGCTGGTCCAGTGTTTGATGGGAGCTGGAGGAGCAGGGCTGGTCCAGTGTTTGATGGGAGCTGGAGGAGCAGGGCCGGTCCAGTGTTTGGTGGGAGCTGGAGGAACAGGGCTGGTCCAGTGTTTGGTGGGTGCTGGAGGAGCAGGGCTGGTCCAGTGTTTGGTGGGAGCTGGAGGAACAGGGCTGGTCCAGTGTTTGATGGGTGCTGGAGGAGCAGGGCTGGTCCGGTGTTTGGTGGGAGCTGGAGGAACAGGGCTGGTCCAGTGTTTGATGGGAGCTGGAGGAGCAGGGCTGGTCCAGTGTTTGATGGGTGCTGGAGGAGCAGGGCTGGTCCAGTGTTTGATGGGTGCTGGAGGAGCAGGGCTGGTCCAGTGTTTGGTGGGAGCTGGAGGAACAGGGCTGGTCCAGTGTTTGATGGGAGCTGGAGGAGCAGGGCTGGTCCAGTGTTTGATGGGAGCTGGAGGAGCAGGGCCGGTCCAGTGTTTGATGGGAGCTGGAGGAACAGGGCTGGTCCAGTGTTTGATGGGAGCTGGAGGAGCAGGGCTGGTCCAGTGTTTGATGGGAGCTGGAGGAGCAGGGCCGGTCCAGTGTTTGATGGGAGCTGGAGGAACAGGGCTGGTCCAGTGTTTGATGGGAGCTGGAGGAGCAGGGCTGGTCCAGTGTTTGGTGGAGCTGGAGGAACAGGGCCGGTCCAGTGTTTGATGGGAGCTGGAGGAGCAGGGCCGGTCCAGTGTTTGATGGGAGCTGGAGGAGCAGGGCCGGTCCAGTGTTTGGTGGAGCTGGAGGAACAGGGCCGGTCCAGTGTTTGATGGGAGCTGGAGGAACAGGGCTGGTCCAGTGTTTGATGGGAGCTGGAGGAGCAGGGCTGGTCCAGTGTTTGGTGGGAGCTGGAGGAACAGGGCCGGTCCAGTGTTTGATGGGAGCTGGAGGAACAGGGCCGGTCCAGTGTTTGATGGGAGCTGGAGGAGCAGGGCTGGTCCAGTGTTTGATGGGAGCTGGAGGAGCAGGGCCGGTCCAGTGTTTGATGGGAGCTGGAGGAGCAGGGCCGGTCCAGTGTTTGATGGGAGCTGGAGGAACAGGGCTGGTCCAGTGTTTGATGGGAGCTGGAGGAGCAGGGCTGGTCCAGTGTTTGATGGGAGCTGGAGGAGCAGGGCCGGTCCAGTGTTTGATGGGAGCTGGAGGAACAGGGCCGGTCCAGTGTTTGGTGGGAGCTGGAGGAGCAGGGCCGGTCCAGTGTTTGATGGGAGCTGGAGGAGCAGGGCTGGTCCAGTGTTTGATGGGAGCTGGAGGAACAGGGCCGGTCCAGTGTTTGGTGGGAGCTGGAGGAGCAGGGCTGGTCCAGTGTTTGGTGGGAGCTGGAGGAGCAGGGCCGGTCCAGTGTTTGATGGGAGCTGGAGGAACAGGGCCGGTCCAGTGTTTGGTGGGAGCTGGAGGAGCAGGGCTGGTCCAGTGTTTGGTGGGAGCTGGAGGAGCAGGGCTGGTCCAGTGTTTGATGGGAGCTGGAGGAGCAGGGCTGGTCCAGTGTTTGATGGGAGCTGGAGGAGCAGGGCCGGTCCAGTGTTTGATGGGAGCTGGAGGAACAGGGCTGGTCCAGTGTTTGATGGGAGCTGGAGGAGCAGGGCTGGTCCAGTGTTTGATGGGAGCTGGAGGAGCAGGGCCGGTCCAGTGTTTGATGGGAGCTGGAGGAACAGGGCTGGTCCAGTGTTTGATGGGAGCTGGAGGAGCAGGGCTGGTCCAGTGTTTGGTGGAGCTGGAGGAACAGGGCCGGTCCAGTGTTTGATGGGAGCTGGAGGAGCAGGGCCGGTCCAGTGTTTGATGGGAGCTGGAGGAGCAGGGCCGGTCCAGTGTTTGGTGGAGCTGGAGGAACAGGGCCGGTCCAGTGTTTGATGGGAGCTGGAGGAACAGGGCTGGTCCAGTGTTTGATGGGAGCTGGAGGAGCAGGGCTGGTCCAGTGTTTGGTGGGAGCTGGAGGAACAGGGCCGGTCCAGTGTTTGATGGGAGCTGGAGGAACAGGGCCGGTCCAGTGTTTGATGGGAGCTGGAGGAGCAGGGCTGGTCCAGTGTTTGATGGGAGCTGGAGGAGCAGGGCCGGTCCAGTGTTTGATGGGAGCTGGAGGAGCAGGGCCGGTCCAGTGTTTGATGGGAGCTGGAGGAACAGGGCTGGTCCAGTGTTTGATGGGAGCTGGAGGAGCAGGGCTGGTCCAGTGTTTGATGGGAGCTGGAGGAGCAGGGCCGGTCCAGTGTTTGATGGGAGCTGGAGGAACAGGGCCGGTCCAGTGTTTGGTGGGAGCTGGAGGAGCAGGGCCGGTCCAGTGTTTGATGGGAGCTGGAGGAGCAGGGCTGGTCCAGTGTTTGATGGGAGCTGGAGGAACAGGGCCGGTCCAGTGTTTGGTGGGAGCTGGAGGAGCAGGGCTGGTCCAGTGTTTGGTGGGAGCTGGAGGAGCAGGGCCGGTCCAGTGTTTGATGGGAGCTGGAGGAACAGGGCCGGTCCAGTGTTTGGTGGGAGCTGGAGGAGCAGGGCTGGTCCAGTGTTTGGTGGGAGCTGGAGGAGCAGGGCTGGTCCAGTGTTTGATGGGAGCTGGAGGAGCAGGGCTGGTCCAGTGTTTGGTGGGAGCTGGAGGAGCAGGGCTGGTCCAGTGTTTGATGGGAGCTGGAGGAGCAGGGCCGGTCCAGTGTTTGGTGGGAGCTGGAGGAGCAGGGCTGGTCCAGTGTTTGGTGGGAGCTGGAGGAGCAGGGCCGGTCCAGTGTTTGATGGGAGCTGGAGGAACAGGGCCGGTCCAGTGTTTGGTGGGAGCTGGAGGAGCAGGGCTGGTCCAGTGTTTGGTGGGAGCTGGAGGAACAGGGCTGGTCCAGTGTTTGATGGGAGCTGGAGGAGCAGGGCTGGTCCAGTGTTTGGTGGGTGCTGGAGGAGCAGGGCTGGTCCAGTGTTTGATGGGAGCTGGAGGAGCAGGGCCGGTCCAGTGTTTGATGGGAGCTGGAGGAACAGGGCTGGTCCAGTGTTTGATGGGAGCTGGAGGAGCAGGGCTGGTCCAGTGTTTGATGGGAGCTGGAGGAGCAGGGCTGGTCCAGTGTTTGGTGGGAGCTGGAGGAGCAGGGCTGGTCCAGTGTTTGGTGGGAGCTGGAGGAGCAGGGCCGGTCCAGTGTTTGGTGGGAGCTGGAGGAACAGGGCTGGTCCAGTGTTTGGTGGGAGCTGGAGGAGCAGGGCTGGTCCAGTGTTTGGTGGGAGCTGGAGGAGCAGGGCTGGTCCAGTGTTTGGTGGGAGCTGGAGGAGCAGGGCTGGTCCAGTGTTTGGTGGGAGCTGGAGGAACAGGGCCGGTCCAGTGTTTGGTGGGAGCTGGAGGAGCAGGGCCGGTCCAGTGTTTGGTGGGTGCTGGAGGAACAGGGCTGATCCAGTGCTTAGAAAATCTTCCTGTGTTTTCAGAGAAGCCAGATGTGAAACTTGGTTTTGGGCCCTTAGAAACATGGATGCTCCCAGTAAACACTCCATGGACACCCTTGTGCCTCCCGTAGCTGGTGGTGGGGACAGTCCTGACCTGTGTTAGGACAGGACGATGAGAGAGGTTGTCTTATGCTTCTACCAGTGCCACCACAGCTGGTTGCAGTCATAAATGTCTGTTTCTTCCTCCAGTTCAAGAGTCATTTAAAAAGGTACTTGAAAAAATTGTGCAGTGAGGGCTGGAGAGCTAGATGGCTTAGCGTTTAAGGTGCTTGCCTGCAAAGCCTAGAGATCCAGGTTTCATTCCTCAAGTCCCACATAAGCCAGATGCAGAAGGTGACACATGCATCTAGAGTTTGTTTGCAGTGGCTAGAGGCCCTGGTGCACCCATTCTCCCCTCTTAAATAAATAATGAATAAATACATAAGTAAAAATCTAGCCTCTTCCGCATTTGTGAGCCACTTAAGTTCACACAAGGCTGCATTCTTTTAAAAATTTAAAAATAAAAATACGGTATGAGATATTTCAATTCAGTGGGATTTTTTTTTTTTTTTTTTTTTTTTTTGAGGCAGGGTCACACTCAAGCTCAAGCTAGCCTACGATTCACTCTGTAGCCCTGGTTGGCCTAGAACTCACAGTGATCCTCTTACCTCAGCCTCCCAATGGGATTAAAGGTGTGTATGAATTTTTGTTTTTGTTTATTTGTTTGTTTGAGGTAGGGTCTCCCTCCAGCCCAGGCTGACCTGGAATTCACTGTGTTGCCTCAGGGTGGCCTTAGCTTGTGGTGTGATCCTCCCTCTGCCTCCGAGTGCTGGGACCAAAGCTGTGTACCATCATGCCCGGCTTCAGTGAATTTTTTTTTTAAAGGCACAGTCCTTAAAAGCTTTCATTTTAAGAATGGGAGTAGGCTCAGTGGGCTAAAGGTACTTGCTTGCAAAGCCTAACTATTCTGGGTTTGGTTTCCCAGTACCCAAATGCACAAAGCGGCACACGTACCTGGAGCTCATTTACAATGGCAAGAGGCCCTGATGTGTCCATTTTCTCTCTCTCCTTGCAAATAAAAATAAAAACGAACTTTTTTTTTTTTTTTTTCGAGGTAGGGTCTCACTGTAGCCCAGGCTGACCTGGAATTTACTATGGAGTCTCAGGGTGGCCTCGAACTCACGGCAATCCTCCCACCTCTGCCTCCCGAGTGCTGCAATTAAAGGCGTGCGCCACCACGCCTGGCTAAAACGAACTTTTAAAACACAATGGCAGTACATCAGGCCATCTGCTTTACCAAGCAGCACATGACACACAGTTTTAGGAGGGCGAGGACATAGGAGGGAATTCTACCATGAATATAGGTGATGTACAGTGGAAAACAGGCCGTGGATGGATACTTTTGTGGCCATTACGAGGAGACGCCGAGACCATTGCTGTCCTGAAAGAAGGAGCGGTATATCAGAGGGTGAAATATATACTGGTGTACTGGACCCATCTGGGTTCCCTTCTGTCCTGGACAGTAAATTGTAGGGTCTCCATACACAATGCTGTGTTTTCAGTTGCTGGTTCCCTTCCTGATGCGGCAGAGCGGGCGGATCTGCTGAACCCCCTTGCTGTAAAGGAGGCCCTGGCGCCATGGGCATCCCTGAAGGGCCCTTGCCCGTGCCGCCAGGGCCCTGAGGTATCAGCACCATGCAAAGTGTGATGCAGTTCTCTGAGTCATGGTCTTCCAGGCCGCCCTCTTTGTTAACTTGAGCTTGGTCTGCAGCCGGTTTAATGTCTGCTCAGGGAGGGGCATAGCAACCCCAGTTTCAAGCGCCTGCGCCAGCGAAGTCTTCGTAAGCACCCGTCAGTGACCCTCAGGTAAAGGTAGTGTCACACACTGATGCTCAGATACGTGTCCGCAGACTCACAACTTTTACTGGGTGAAACTGAAAGTTTGGGCACTACTTCCTGCATGTATCCATTTTTCTTAGGAACCACTTTTATTTTATTTTATTATTTTTTTTAATATTTTATTTTTATTTATTTATTTGAGAGAGAGACATACAGAAATAGGAAGGTAGAGAGAATGGCCGCACGCCTGGGCTTCCAGCCACTGCAGATGAACTCCAGACGCGTGCGCCCCCTTGTGCTAACGTGGGTCCTGGGGAACCGAGCCTCAAACCGGGGTCCTTAGGCTTCACAGGCAAGCGCTTAACCACTAAGCCATCTCTCCAGTCTTAGGAACTACTTTTTAAAGTGCCATGTTGAGAAATGATGTTCTATCTTTTCATCTGGGTATAAAAATGGAGCACATGAAAACCAGTTTTGAATGAAAATGTTTGGGCACGTAGGTGATTATTTTTTAACTTTTTTTTGTTTTTGAGGTAGGATCTTGCTGTAGCCCAGGCTGACCTGGAATTCACTATATAGTTTCAGGGTGGCCTCGAATGAACTCATGGCGATCCTCCTGCCTCTGCCTCCAAGTGCTGGGATTAAAGGCGTGTGCCACCACACCCAGCTGATGATTTAAAAAAATGAGAGATTAAGAACTCCTTGATAGTTTAAAATAACAGCCAACACTTAAAAGAGGACTCTGGGACTGGGGGAAAGGGCTGGGTGGATCAGAAGCTACACAGGCATGAGGACCTGGGTTGGGGTCCCCAGCACCCATGTAAATGCTGGGTGGGTGTGGTGACACATCAGTAATCCCAGCTCTCCTCGGGAGGTAACAGATGGAGTCGCTGGTCAGGTTCACTGCTGACTGGCAGAATTGGCCAGCGCTGGGCTTAAGAGAAAGACCCTGTCGTCCTCAGTAAGGTTTGGAAAGCAATTGAGGAAGACACCCAGCTTCAACGTCTGGCCTCCTCGTGTGCCCGCATGTGCACACACGTGCCAAAACAGAACATGAATTGTCACATTCAGGATAAAGCAGCGGCTATGCAAGTGCTCTCTTCTGTCTTACCGATGTGGAACTTGGGGAGGAGTCATGTGAAGTCACCCCCCCACCCCCAGCTCGGTGCTGGGGCGGGGGCGCCACGGCTGGGCAGTGTTGTGCAGTGGTTGGAGCACAGACCACAGTGGACAGCTGGACTCCAGCCACAGGCCAAGTTCAGTGCTCACCCCAAGAGCAGAGCTAAGTGATGTGGCCGCTGTGCCTGTCTCCTCCGTCAAAAGCAAGGAAAGTCCTCTTGTCTAGGATTGTTAGAGGAATTAGAGGAATGAAGTTCGTCAAGCCCTTTGCTCTGTGGCTCGGCATTTAGAAAAAGGACTATACCAGTAAAGCGTGGGGATGCCCCAGCCTTAGCTGGCAGCAAGTGTCCTGATCTCCAGGACTTGCCCTCAGACTTAAAGGGGTGAGGTTATGAAACCCACTTGGGTTGCTTTTTAATTGGGGGTTGTGTGGGGGTTCGAGGTAGGGTCTCAGTCCAGCCCAGGCAGACCTGGAATTCACTATGTAGTCTCGGGGTTGCCTCAAATGCACAGTGATCCTCCTACTTCTGCCTCCCAAGTGCTGGGATTAAAGGTGTGCGCCACCTAGCCCGGCTAACGACGTTTTTAAATAGCGATTTTGAGTATAAGAGTTCAGAGAAAGGACCTGGCGTGGTGGCGCACGCCTTTAGTCCCAGCACTCGGGGGGGCAGAGGTGGGAGTTCAAGGGCACCCTGAGACTGCATAGTGAATTCCAGGTCGGCCTGGGCTGTGAGACCCCACCTGGGATGGGGGGAAGAGTTAAGTGAAAGGGCGAGGGAGACACTCTGGAAGAAAGCCAGGCAGAGAGCATGGGTGAGGCTCCTCTGTTCTCTTTCGGCTGTCCTTGAAGCCAGTATCTATCTTTCCTGGGTTGTTAAGGCAGTCACTTCACTGGTTTTATCATTGATTGATAAGGTGAAGCTGTGGGTGGGATGCTGGGAGACAGGATAGCCATCTTGTTCAAGATTCCCGGAAATTGCCCAGGTAAAGGAAGGAGGTCCTACCCAAGGCCACGCACAGCCAGACCTTAAGCCTGACTCCTTCCTTGCTGGTTTTCATGTGAAACATCTGTATACAGAAGGAATGTTATTTCATCAGCCTTCACTGCAGATGGGATGTAATTGTCCATTCTCAGCCAACAAGAAGCTTCAAGCAGGCTTCCAGGTGAGGGGCCGCTTTTCTTTCTTTTCTTTCTCACGTTTCCACAGTTTCCCTGTCCTTCTACCGCCTCTGGGCGGCCTGCAGGCTTCTTCCTGGCACCAGGCGGCCGGTCCCCTTCCTCAGGGTGGCTGCGTCTTTGTGGGCCTTTCCCGGGGTGGGGTGGCGTGGGGTGAGGTGCGTGGAACTTCCTCCTGTTTCCCGTCCAGTGCCTTTGGCCTCTCGTGACCTTGGGAAGGTGCCTTAGCCCTAGATTTCCTTCCCTGACCTCTGCGCTCTTCTGTCTGCTTGACTTGCCTGTCCTCCTGCAGCCCTTCCCTTCTCCCGAGCGGACTTGACTTCCTGAGCTGGGCGAAGGGCCTTTGTGATAGCGACTGACCAGTCCCAGTTGCAGTCTGGGAACAAGGAAGCTTCTGGATCCATACTGACCACTGTTATTAAACCGGCATTACTTACGGGTGGTGTCCTGTCCTTTCAACACAGGACGAGGGTGCACGACCGAACCCCAAACTGCAAGGTACCATAATTTTCAAAAGGATCCTAAGACTTTTCTTCCTTTCTAACTTTTTAAATTTTTAATTTTTTTTTTTTAATTTTTGGTTTTTCAAGGTAGGGTCTCACTCTAACCCAGGCTGACCTGGAATTCACTATGTAGTCTCAGGGTGGCCTCGAACTCATGGTGATCCTCCTACCTCTGCCTGCCAGTGCTGGGATTAAAGGTCTAACGACTTTTTTCATTCACTGTGACAGGAGATGATGTTTTTAGAAACAGGTCAAATACAGGTTTTCGGCTTAAGTGGTATTTAACCGTAAAGGGACTCTTTTCCATGGTTCGAGGCTGCTTTATTTATGCTTTTCTTTGAGGTGGTGATGAAGACTTTAGTCACAATTAGCATACGTTATTTAGTAGTTCAATTTAGGAAGTTAGGTAATTGTTTAAAACGTACTTGAATAGTGACCACACTTGATAGTTATTTTCTGTTCATCAGTAGAACATCCTTTATTGTGTGTGTGTGTGTGTGTGTGTGTGTGTGTGTGTGTGAGTCTCACTTGACTGCAGCCTGTCCTTGCACTCACTCTGTAGCCCCAGGTTAGCCTCGAACTCTTGACAACCCTCCTGCGAGTGAGTGTTGGGATCAAAGGCATGCGCCACCATACTGGGCTTTCTCTGTATGTTTATTTTTCGTCTTTTGAAATGTATGTAAAGGCTTTTGATCAACTTTTTTCTGTTTCACTGTTCAGGATCAAACTCAGAGTCTCATGCATACTAGACAAGTCACATCCTGGCCTCAACTTTTCTTTTCTTTTTTTCTTTTCTTTGTGCTTTCTCAGCCACTCCCCTCCCAGGTAGGGTCTCACTCCAGCCCAGGCTGACCTGGAATTCACTATATAGCCTCAGGGTGGCCTTGAACTCCTGGTGATCCTCTGCCTCCCAAGTGCTGGGATTAAAGGTGTGCACCACCACGCCCAGCTCCTTCTTTTCTTTTCTGTTTTTTAAATTTAATTTTTATTTATTTGGACATAGAGAGAAAGAGTAAAAGATAAAGAGAGAACTTGGACACTCCAGGGCTTCCTGCTACTACAGACAAACTCCAGATGCCTGCGCTGCTGTGTGCATCTGTCTTTATGGTGGGTACTGGGGAATTGAACCCAGCCTATTAGGCTGTGCAAAACAAGTGCCTTTAACCACTGAGCCATCTCTCCAGCCCCTTTTCTTTACATGTAGAAAGTCATTTGTCACTTTGTATTAATGTTTTGTTTGTTTTGTTTTCCGAGGTAGGGTCTCACTCTAGCTCAGGCTGACCTGGAAGTCACTATATAATCTCAGGGTGGGCTAGAAGTCATGGTAATCCTCCTACCTCTGCCTCCCAAGTGCTGGGATTAAAGGCATGCACCATCACGCCCCGCTAATGTGTTATTTTTTTTAAAAATGAACCTGTTCCTAAAATTTGAACTTACTCTTCTTGGATATTAAGTAAGTTTTCTAGGACCATTGGGGGGTGGGGGTGGGGCTCAAGCACTGGTGATCCTGTAGATAGCAGGGAAAGTTGATTAAGGTCCACAGTCGCCAGCAAAGCAGCTGCTCTTTGGCAGTTGATTGGATGCCTTCTGGCCTTAGCTGTCATCTCTCCTGGCTTCTTGGGCCGTGGGTGTTGGCTACATGATGGTATGCGCCAGGTATATTTGGTTCCTTATGGCTGGGGACCAGGCCAGGGGAACAAGGTGTGACCAAGTGTGAACACTTCCCCAGAGCAGCGGGGATGGGCGAACCAGGCCCGCTTGGAAGTCTGAGTCCAGACTGGCTCCGCCATTGACTAGCTGTGAGGATGTGGAAAGGTAAAGTTACCTTCGCAGCCTGGTGGGCAGCGTCTGTACTGGGCAGTGGTGCCAGGTGCTTATGCGCTGGGCCGTTGCTACTGTGTAATACTAGTGACCATGTTGTAGTCTTTCTGATCTACACGCTGACATCTGTAATGGGGTTATTAATATATTAATACAAAAAAGGTAGAGACAACTTAGAGACACGTGCAGGTATGAAAATGGCTTATTTCACGAAGGCTTACTGGATATATCCACCAGCAACAGGCAGTTTTCTTTCTTTCTTTCTTTCTTTCTTTCTTTCTTTCTTTCTTTCTTTCTTTCTTTCTTTCTCTCTCTCTCTCTCTCTCTCTCTCTCTCTCTCTCTCTCTCTTTCTTTCTTTCTTTCTTTCTTTCTTTCTTTATATGAGAGAGGTGGGGGAGGGAGAGAGAGAGAGGAAAGAATAGGCACACCAGGGCCTTCAGCCACCGGAAACAAACTCCAGATGCAGGCGCCCCCTTGTGCATCTGGCTTATGTGGGTCCTGGAGAATCGAACTGGATTCTTTGGCTTTGCAGGCAAACGCCTTAACCGCTAAGCCATCTCTGCAGCCCAACATGTAGGTTTTTTTTGCATGAACAGCATTTCATCAAGTCTCCTTGGATTCTGCCACATACCTGCTTGGTGTGGCTGTCATTAGATATAAGATTATGCCTCATGGGTTTTGCACAGTTGGTAGAAAGAAATCTTATCATCATCTTTATAATCCCTCCTCTTTTTTAAATACGAGGGCTCAGTAAATGGTTTCTAATGACTGTCACCCATTGTGCACATCAATATAGCCCATAGCATCATAATGGGCTTAGCTCCTTAGGATGCCAACCTTACTACTTTTATAATCATTTGTTGTTTTAACCTTTTATCTGAAATACATAAAACAGATACCTTCCTTAGTAACAGTCCATACTGCTTTTAGCAGCATTGAATGCAGGTGAAAATGTGTGTCTATGAGTTTGATGTCAACAAAGGAAAAAGACCTTGTATGTCCCCATCCTTCCTGTATTAGAACCCTCCCAAATTAGGAATGTTTCAGATTTGTATAATATTTGTGACTTTAGTTTGTTTTGTATACACAGAGATATATTACTTATGAACATGAGCTACCACATCTCTCTAGGAAATTTTAGATTTTTCAGTTGAGTCTTCTCTCTCAGTTTTTGGAAGCAGGGTCTTATTTTAGCTGACCTGGAATTCACTCTTTAGTCTCAGGCTGGCCTCAAACTCACAGCATTCTTCCTTCCTTCCTTTGCCTCCCAAGTGCTGGGGTTAAAGGTTAAAGGCTTGAACCACCGTGCCCAGGTGAGTCTTCTCTTTTCAATGGAAAGAACTGTGTCTTTGCTTAGTTGTCAGAATCTTAGAGTGTCAGGGCAGAATAGCCAGTCTCTCCCAGAGCTTTGTAAACTCCTGTCTGACCTGTGATACTTGAACAACCAGCTCAGTAAACTCATCTCAACAGCAATAGAAATGCCTCCAGTGTCCACTGTCCCTCCTGGAGGGCCTTTGGAGTAAGGGAACACTGGGCTTATAAGGAAGTGAAGGAGTTGTCCCTTAAATAGAAAGACTAGACAGAATTCCTTGGAAATTGTTTTGATTTTAAATTGTTTTGAACCATTTTCCTTGTTTTGTAAAATATTTTATTTATTTGGCCGGGCGTGGTGGCACATGCCTTTAATTCCAGCACTGGGGAGGCAGAGGTAGGAGGATCGCCTTGAATTTGAGGCCGCCCTGAGACAACACAGTGAATTCCAGGTGTTATACACTATGCTTCCCAAGGATCATGGGAGTCTAATCCTGATTCCCCTACTTAAAAAATTTTTTAAAAATATTATTTATTAGAGATGGGGGGGAGGGAGAGAATGGGCATGCCAGGGCCTTTAGCCACTGCAAACGAACTCCAGATGCATGCACCATCTTGTGCATCTGGCTTATGTGGGACCTAGAGAATAGAACCTGGATCTTTAGGTGTCCCAGGCAAGCACCTTAACTGCTAAGCCATCTCTCCAGACCTCCCTTACTTAGTATTTGTATAATTTTCTGTTCTTTAGTTTTCTTTCTTTTCTTCTTCTTCTTTTTTTTTTTTTTTTTCTTTTTTTCTTTTTGTTGTTTTTTGGAGGTAGGGTCTCACTCTAGCCCAGGCTGACCTGGAATTCTCTCTGTAGTCTCAGGGTGGCCTTAAACTCACAATGTCTCTTCTACCTTTGCCTCCCGAGTGACTGCTGGGATTAAAGGCGTGTACCACCACTTCTGGCCCCGTGTTTGCTCTGTAGTTGTCTCTTCTGATTGCTCCCTCTTAATTTTCCTGCTTGAGGTTTCCCATATGAGATCGGTGCCAGGGGAGTACTTGGGAATATCTGAAGGGGCTGCATTTGCCAGGGAAGCTTTCCAGGGGTTGTGGCATGAAGACATTTGACTCGCCCACTGGCGAGTGAGTTGGAGTTGCGTTAGCACAGGGAGCTGGTGGTGTGGACATGGGCACAGGGGGAAGTGCAGTGAGAGGCCAAGAAGCTGGCCAGTGGGAGGCTGGCACATCCACGTGGTAGCCTCGGAGGAGCTGTAAGCGATCCTGGAGATGGCCTGATACACGGGGCTCACTAGAACACCCCGTGCACTTATCAGTGATCTGAGATCAGATCCGTGATCATTACTGGAGGTTTGGGACACAACTCAAGTCCCTCATTGTCTCATCAGCTTTGTCACATCCTGTGGGCACTCTAAAGTTCGTGGTCAGAGCACCATGCCCTCGCTCAGCTTTGACTCAGGGTTTTGCAGTTATAAAAATCTCAAAAGGAAAGCTGGGCGTGGTGGCGCACGCCTTTAATCCCAGCACTCGGGAGGCAGAGGTAGGAGGATCGCCATGAATTCGAGGCCACCCTCAGACTACATAGTGAATTCCATGTCAACCTGGGCTATAGCGAGACCCTACCTCGAAAACCGAACAAACACAAAATGTTCTGCCCCCAGGCTAGGGCCCAGTAGCTTCCAGGCCGGCTGGTGGGGTTGGCGTGGCCGTGGGTATGGTGAACCTCTTCCAGTTGGTTCTGACTTATGCAGCGTTGACTCTCCTTTGTCTTGTGGGCGACACCTTTGCAGGCAGGCTCTTCCCCTGGAGTCTTCTGGCTTCCTTAGGAGGGTCGATAGCCCTCTCTCCCCACCTGTGGCATGACAGCGTGAGGCAAGAAGTCTGTGCCGTTGATATCCTGCTGCGACCACAGCTCTTGAGTTCAGCGACCGGAGCCGGCGCTGGCCAGCATAGCGCTGCGTTGCCGTGCAGCCGTGCTTCAAGAATACCAGGTGGTCGGTGGCACTTTGCATTAGCTGTGAGGTTCCACACACTGTTCATCTGGCCACAGCTTTGGGGACTGTGTCTCCATTCAGGCTTTCAGCTGTGCTGGGACAACTGGCCACTGAAGGGCCACTTACCGCCGACGTCCCCTTCCTGAGTTGTGTTTCAAACACATGAGTCTTCTCCCATCTTGCATCAAGACTTAGGTCTGCCATTTCTTTCTTTCTTTTTTTTTTTTTTTTTTTTTGGTTTTTCAAGGTAGGGTCTCACTCTCGCCCAGGCTGACCTGGAACTCACTCTGTAGCCTCAGGCTGGCCCTGAACTCTTGCCTCCCGAGTGCTGAGATTAAAGGCGTGTGCCACCACACCCGGCTCTATTTTCTTTTTCTTATGTTATTTCTAATTTGATATTTCATATAATTTCCTGCCTAAAAATTTAAGAATTGAGACTTTTTTTAAAAATTTTTTTTGTTTTATTTATTTATTTAAGAGCAACAGAGAGAGAAAGAGGCAGATAGAGACAGACAGAGAATGGGCGTGCCAGGGCTTCCAGCCACTGCAAACAAACTCCAGATGCAGGCGCCCCCTTGTGCATCTGGCTAACGTGGGTCCTGGGGAACCGAGCCTCGAACCGGGGTCCTTAGGCTTCACAGGCAAGCACTTAACCGCTAAACCATCTCTCCAGCCCAAGAATTGAGACTTTTAAGGGTGGTATCTTCTATTCATAAGAAAAGTGGAGCTGGAGAGATGGCTTAGCAGTTAAGGCGCTTGCCTGCAAAGCCTAAGGACCCAGGTTCAACTCTCAAGGTCCCATGTAAGCCAGACACACAAGGTGGCATAAGCACGCAAGGTCATATGTGCGCACAAGATGGCACATGTGTCTGGAGTGCGATTGCAGTGGCTGTAGGCCTTGGCACACCAGTTCTCTCTCTCTTTCTCTCTCTTGCTCTCTCTGTCTGGCTCACTCATAAAAAAAGTATAGTTTAATATCTGGGTATGGTTTTTTTTTTTTTTTTTTTGGTTTTTCAAGGTAGGGTCTCACTCTGGTCCAGGCTGACCTGGAATTAACTCTGTCATCTCAGGGTGGCCTTGAACTCATGGCGATCCTCCTACCTCTGCCTCCCGAGTGCTGGTATTAAAGGCGTGCGCCACCACGCCCAGCTCTGGGTATGGTTTTGAAGATGGTTTTGTTTCTAAAGTTTTCCATAAGTAACTGCAGACCGATGTGTGAGGGCAAGGTCTAACTGCGTCACTTCTGTCTTGTGCCCTTCCTTCGTAACAGGTGCCGTGGCCAAGCCTCGCTGTCTCAAAAAAGTGTGCAAAGACGCGGTGCCGGGCTGCCGTCTTCCTTAGGGCGGTCAGTAGTGGTCATTCGTTCCCACTGAGGAAAAGTGTGGCCTGCTTTCGTTGTTATTTTGTAGGACTGAAAACCAGAGCTTGCCTACAGACCTCCTTAGCCCTGGCTTTGGACAGTTTCCAGATGTTGTAACTGTGTGTAAGAAAAGATTGTGGAACTTGCTTCAGGAACTTTGATTAGCAGGAAAAAAAAAACGGCAAGAGGCCTGTCCAGGAACACTGGGTCCATCCATAAGTCACCTTCGGAGAAACAACTGAAAGTCTTTTCTTTGGGGTTGGGGGAGGTTGAGGTAGGATCTCAGTCTGGCTCGGGCTGACCCGGACTTCAGTATGCAGTCTCGGGGCGGCCTCCTCGGCTGGGATTAAAGGTGCACCACCACACCCAACTGAAATTCCTTTTCTACAGATACTAAAACTTCAAGTGAAAGCCAACAGAAAGCCACCTCCAAATACGGCCATTCAGATGTTTGAGTGGGGCGGGGGGCGGGGGGGGATTGCCCTTGGGAGAGCTGTTCAAGCGCGCAGCTGTGTAGTTTAACATCCCAGCTTGGGTCTTGATGTTTTAAGTCCCCGGGCAGCGCTCGCTCTGAGACCTCTGTGTGTGTCCGCAGGAACCTGCCTGAGTACCTGACCAGCCCACCTGCGTGGTGCCCGGCCCCTGCTGGAGACCTCCTCGCCCACCCTGGCTCTGCTCGAAGACTCCAGCCTGGGAGGTGAGTCAGACGCTCGCTCTCTGCGTGTATCCTAGTGCCGCTGTCCTTTTCTTTGAGAAAATCTTCAGAATTCTGAGGCATTTCTGGCCATATTCACTGGTGACTTAGGAGTCATCGCTTGGAATGTCTTTGTCTAGAGAGCGAAAGCACAGAGATAGACCTCCACTGCCTTAGGACGACAGTTACTTTACTTTCAAAGACACTTTCAAAGGCATCTCGGAACCAGCTCCGGGCTCACCCCGGAGTCTGCGGAAATGCCAGCCTCCGCGTGCTGCGCCACTGCCCAGCTGGCGCTTCAGTGATGCCCTCGCCCGGGCACCAGCGCTTCCCCAGAGCCTCATGGCGAACTGCGGGTCCTGAGCGCCCTCTGCAGTGTCCTGCGCGCGAGATGCTCTTCAGTCACGTCTGCAAGTGGCTTCATGAGTCACCCCTGAGGTGGGGAGGGGAGGGGAGGCGAGGCGAGGCTCACGACTCAGAGGCGTCCCCCGCTTCCGTGTGCTTGCTGTGTGTCTGTCGAGTCTCTCAAACTTTGAGGTGACTTCCTGGTCCCCGAAGAACAGTTTGACCTTCTTGTGGGAAGTGAATTACTTACGGCCTAGCAGCCTGCGAGCCCGTAGATCCCGTAGTCCTCCGCGTGGAAGTGATGTGCTGCTGGGACCTGACTGCAGGCGAACGGAGTGCGACGTGACCTGACGTGAGACCGAGTGCGACGTGACCTGACGTGAGACCGAGTGCGACGTGACCTGACGTGAGACCGAGTGCGACGTGACCTGACGTGAGAACCGAGTGTGACGTGACCTGACGTGAGACCGAGTGTGACGTGACCTGACGTGAGACCGAGTGTGACGTGACCTGACGTGAGAACCGAGTGCGACGTGCCCTCACGTGAGAACTGTGTGTGACGTGACCTGACGTGAGACCGAGTGTGACGTGACCTGACGTGAGAACCGAGTGTGACGTGACCTGACGTGAGAACTGTGTGTGACGTGACCTGACGTGAGGACCGAGTGTGATGTGACCTGACGTGAGGACCGAGTGTGACGTGACCTGACGTGAGGACCGAGTGTGACGTGACCTGACGTGAGGACCGAGTGTGACGTGACCTGACGTGAGGACCGAGTGTGACGTGACCTGACGTGAGGACCGAGTGTGACGTGACCTGACGTGAGGACCGAGTGTGACGTGACCTGACGTGAGAACCGAGTGTGACGTGACCTGACGTGAGAACTGTGTGTGACGTGACCTGACGTGAGGACCGAGTGTGATGTGACCTGACGTGAGGACCGAGTGTGACGTGACCTGACGTGAGGACCGAGTGTGACGTGACCTGACGTGAGGACCGAGTGTGACGTGACCTGACGTGAGGACCGAGTGTGACGTGACCTGACGTGAGGACCGAGTGTGACGTGACCTGACGTGAGGACCGAGTGTGACGTGACCTGACGTGAGGACCGAGTGTGACGTGACCTGACGTGAGACCGAGTGTGACGTGCCCTCACGTGAGGACCGAGTGTGACGTGACCTGACGTGAGAACCGAGTGTGACGTGACCTGACGTGAGAACTGTGTGTGACGTGACCTGACGTGAGGACCGAGTGTGACGTGACCTGACGTGAGGACCGAGTGCGACGTGGTGTGACGTGACCTGACGTGAGACCGAGTGTGACGTGCCCTCACGTGAGGACCGAGTGTGACGTGACCTGACGTGAGAACCGAGTGTGACGTGACCTGACGTGAGAACTGTGTGTGACGTGACCTGACGTGAGGACCGAGTGTGACGTGACCTGACGTGAGGACTGAGTGTGACGTGCCCTCACGTGAGGACTGAGTGTGACGTGACCTGACGTGAGGACCGAGTGTGACGTGCCCTGACGTGAGGACCGAGTGTGACGTGCCCTCACGTGAGGACCGAGTGTGACGTGACCTGACGTGAGAACCGAGTGTGACGTGACCTGACGTGAGAACTGTGTGTGACGTGACCTGACGTGAGAACTGTGTGTGACGTGACCTGACGTGAGGACCGAGTGTGACGTGACCTGACGTGAGAACCGAGTGTGACGTGACCTGACGTGAGGACCGAGTGTGACGTGACCTGACGTGAGGACCGAGTGTGACGTGACCTGACGTGAGGACCGAGTGTGACGTGACCTGACGTGAGGACCGAGTGTGACGTGACCTGACGTGAGGACCGAGTGTGACGTGACCTGACGTGAGGACCGAGTGTGACGTGACCTGACGTGAGACCGAGTGTGACGTGCCCTCACGTGAGGACCGAGTGTGACGTGACCTGACGTGAGAACCGAGTGTGACGTGACCTGACGTGAGAACTGTGTGTGACGTGACCTGACGTGAGGACCGAGTGTGACGTGACCTGACGTGAGGACCGAGTGCGACGTGGTGTGACGTGACCTGACGTGAGACCGAGTGTGACGTGCCCTCACGTGAGGACCGAGTGTGACGTGACCTGACGTGAGAACCGAGTGTGACGTGACCTGACGTGAGAACTGTGTGTGACGTGACCTGACGTGAGAACTGTGTGTGACGTGACCTGACGTGAGGACCGAGTGTGACGTGACCTGACGTGAGAACTGTGTGTGACGTGACCTGACGTGAGGACCGAGTGTGACGTGACCTGACGTGAGGACCGAGTGTGACGTGCCCTCACGTGAGGACCGAGTGTGACGTGACCTGACGTGAGAACCGAGTGTGACGTGACCTGACGTGAGAACTGTGTGTGACGTGACCTGACGTGAGAACGAGTGTGACGTGACCTGACGTGAGGACCGAGTGTGACGTGACCTGACGTGAGACCGAGTGTGATGTGACCTGACGTGAGGACCGAGTGTGACGTGACCTGACGTGAGAACCGAGTGTGACGTGACCTGACGTGAGAACTGTGTGTGACGTGACCTGACGTGAGGACCGAGTGTGACGTGACCTGACGTGAGAACTGTGTGTGACGTGACCTGACGTGAGGACCGAGTGTGATGTGACCTGACGTGAGGACCGAGTGTGACGTGACCTGACGTGAGGACCGAGTGTGACGTGACCTGACGTGAGGACCGAGTGTGACGTGACCTGACGTGAGAACCGTGTGTGACGTGACCTGACGTGAGAACCGAGTGTGACGTGACCTGACGTGAGAACTGTGTGTGACGTGACCTGACGTGAGAACGAGTGTGACGTGACCTGACGTGAGACCGAGTGTGACGTGACCTGACGTGAGACCGAGTGTGACGTGACCTGACGTGAGAACCGAGTGTGACGTGACCTGACGTGAGACCGAGTGTGACGTGACCTGACGTGAGGACCGAGTGCGACGTGACCTGACGTGAGGACCGAGTGCGACGTGACCTGACGTGAGGACCGAGTGTGACGTGACCTGACGTGAGGACCGAGTGTGACGTGACCTGACGTGAGACCGAGTGCGACGTGACCTGACGTGAGAACTGAGTGTGATGGTGACTCTAACATTACAAGTGAGTGAGACAGTGATTGTAACCGGGCCAGCTTGTCATTCTGCTTGGGATCTGAAGTGGCGTGTTTGAGCCCAGCTCGTACCATGGCTTGAGAAAGCAAAGGGGAGAGTGCTGTGTGGTAACCTGGCCGCCCGCCGCTCGGAGCCCCCCACTGTGTGCTGTGATGCAGACCAGCCCCCAGCTTCTTGCTGTGCACCTTTCTGTCTTACCCCAGGAGAGCTGTGCTTTAGGCTGAGGGCCTAGGTTTAAACACCGCAGCTTCGGTGTCTCTGGGTCACCCCGGTGTCTCTGGGTCACCCCCAGTGCCGCAGCCGAGTCTGGGGGAGCCGCATGCCGTTTGCTGCTCATGCGCTCTCAGCCGTTGCTGCGGCTTCTCCAGTGCCTGGTGCCTCAAAGTCAGCAGTCTCTGGTTCTGGAAAGTTGAGTCTGGCATTCTCCCCTTTTGCTGTTTTAAATAAATGAAGGATCTACATAGGGCAGGGGTGTAGCTGTCTGTGGAATTTAAAATATTTTCAAAGTGATGTTGGCAACCAAAGTAACCCAGGTTTCTTTGCAGAGGGTGGCTTCTTGGAGCCTCTCTGGGTGTCTTGCTTTTTCATAGAGCTGTATCACCATTTTAATGTTAATGCCTTATAATCAAAATATCACTATTATGACACATTTTCTCTATAAAGACATAACTTTGCCTGAGTCATTTTGCTTTTAGACAATGATGGTAGAGAATGATTCACACTTTATTATCACAGACAGATTGTGAGAATAGACTTTGAAGCCTAAATTTTTGGTAAATTGGCATGAACATTCCAGATTATGTATTTGCTTTTCTTTCTCTTCAGCGTATGATGATATGCCTCCCCATCACTCTGGCCCCATCCTCTAAAAGGCACAGTGAGGGTCCTGCTGGACTTAGCTCCGTGGGCTGCTTTCGGGGCTTCCCTTCAAGCAGTCTCGAGGAAGTTCTGGAAGGAAGCAGATGGTAGTGGTGAACCCTGCTTCCCTCCTGGTAACAAGTAGTTTCCCGATACTCGCAACATTTTACGCTGCTTGTATGTATGCAGGCTTCGTTTTCTGTCTCCTGCTTGAATTAATGGAAAATATTTTACATGCTTGTATTTGGTTTAAAGGGTTTGGGATTGGGCATTCCTGCATAATGCTTGTAAAGAGTGTTTATTGTTGCTGAGATAATTTATGCCAACAGATTTTAGAAGGCTTGAAATGATCTTCCAGAGAAAACAATTTGATAGAAGAGGGGCCACATTTTCTGTAATTTAAGTTGTCATAGTAACTTGTATCAAGACACACTTGGAATCCAGGCTTAAAGAATTTCAGTAACAATAAACATTCCAGTTGCTTTCATCAACCTTTTTTTTTTTCTTTCTGCAGAGAAAGGAACCATCCATTGTGACCTAATTATTTTATTTCTGTTTATAGAACATAGGGAGCAATTTACTAATGTTAGCACTTTGAAAGTTCTTTCAGAAAGCTGAAAAGTTGTGCTGTTTATATTTGGTAGTGATGTTTTCTGGTAATGTTACACAAATGATTTCAGACTTAAAGGCAGTTCAGTGTGATTGTTACCTTAAGTAATGAAACAAGATCTGATAAGCATTGGAGAAATTGCCATGTCCATTGTTAACATGCAGGTCTAATTGGAAGTACTGGAATCTAGTTTCCACGGGGCACTGGGTTAGGAATTGCTGTTACTTTCTTAAGATTGGCAGGTTAGTATTTTTACTTTATGACGTGTACTGTTGTCTAAATTAGGAGCAAATGTATGTAAGAAAAAAAGATGAGGTACTGCTTTAACTAGGAAAGTAAGGCTAAACTTGAATTTATATGTAGATACTATTTTTATCTTTACAAAGTAGGATATTGTTTCTAAAGAGGAAGCCTTTAAAAATTTTTTTTTAAAAAACACTAGGCATGGTGGCTCACACCTTTAATCCCAGCACTTGGGAGGCAGAGGTACGAGGATCACTGCGACTTTCCTTCCCACCTGAGCTTCAAGCTGTGCGGTTTGAGCCGTCCCCTGACTCTCCCTGGGCCCAGATGTGTCCACTCAGAGAGAGTGCGGCTTCCAGAATAGAAAACTGCCCTGTTGCCATGTAGTGACAGCCTGGTCCGTGGTCCCCGGGGGCTCTTGCACGTCAGTGAGCGGGCACAGTTCTCATGCTGTGGTGCATCTGGGGACCACCCTTCCATCTTCCCTCCCATTTCTAGCAAGCCAGGTTTATTTTGTAAACCAACAGTGTTAGGTGGACACGAGCTAGCCCCCTGACGGATTAGCATTTAGCACTCCTAAGACACTTTTTAATGGGTGAGTCAGTATTGTGTAGATAAAAGACGAGCTCCCCAATGTCAAGGAGGTCCAGGGCTGCAGTTATGAGTACACCGTGAACCTGGCCTGCTGACTAAATCCCGTGTCCTCCCAATGTTACTGCCTTTCTGTCAGCTCCCTGGGCTTAGTGAGATCGTGCTAATGAGACGTGGCCAGTGGTCAGGCTGCTGGCTAGTCATGATCATATGATCATGGAGTGAGAATCGGGGAATTTGGAAAGAAAACTCAGTTCTCGATAGCTGCTGAAACTTTCACTTCTATGACAAAGGTACCTAGTTTCCTTTTAGCTCTGTTACTCATTCTTTTAAATTTATTTATTATTTTTTTATTAACAACTTCCATGATTGTAAACAATATCCCATGGTAATGCCCTCCCTCCCCTGACTTTCCCCTTTGAACTCCATTCTCCATCATATCCCCTTCCCCTCTCAATCAGTTTTTCTCTTTTATTTATTTATTTATTTTTTTGAAATTTTATTTATTTATTTATTTGAGAGCGACAGACACAGAGAGAAAGACAGGTAGAGGGAGAGAGAGAGAATGGGCGCACCAGGGCTTCCAGCCTCTGCAAACGAACTCCAGACGCGTGCGCCCCCTTGTGCATCTGGCTAACGTGGGACCTGGGGAATTGAGCCTCGAACCGGGGTCCTTAGGCTTCACAGGCAAGTGCTTAACCGCTAAGCCATCTCTCCAGCCCTCTCTCTTTTATTTTGATGTCATCATCTTTTCCTCCTATTATGATGGTCTTGTGTAGGTAATGTCAGGCACTGTGAGGTCATGGATATCCAGGCCATTTTGTGTCTGGTGGGAACATGTTGTAAGGAGTCCTACCCTTCCTTTGGCTCTACATTCTTTCTGCCACCTCTTCTGCAATGGACCCTGAGCCTTGGAAGGTGTGATAGAGATGTTTCAGTGCTGAGCACTCCTCTGTCACTGCTTCTCAGCACCATGATATGTTACTCATTCTTACTGCTTATGACACATTATAAGCATTTTCTTAGTATCTTTAAGTTTTCTTTTTTTTTTTTTTTTTTGAGAGCGACAGACAGAGAGAAAGACAGATAGAGGGAGAGAGAGAGAATGGGCGCGCCAGGGCTTCCAGCCTCTGCAAACGAACTCCAGACGCGTGTGCCCCCTTGTGCATCTGGCTAACATGGGACCTGGGGAACCGAGCCTCGAACCGGGGTCCTTATGCTTCACAGGCAAGCGCTTAACCACTAAGCCATCTCTCCAGCCCAGTATCTTTAAGTTTTTAAAGGTAATTTTCTGATATCTCTTCTTTGCCACTGAAGTAACTTTTATGTAGTGGAAGTCTTTTTTTTTTTTTTTTTTTTTTTTTCTGTAAGTGGCTAATGTTGAACAGACTTACATTAGACTGTGAAATACCAAGAAGAGTGTAATTACGGCTCCTGTTCTGTACTTGGAAGGTAGGTAAGTAGTCTCATTTCTGCAGCCCTCATCAGGGTAAGTGGCACATCTCTCTCCTGCTTGGACGAAGCTCAGAAGTGTGGGTGTGGGTGGAGGGAGCAGGGGTGTGGGGACCCTGGTGCATGGCGAGCTTGCAAGCCTGCTCTCTGCTTGAGCTGCCCATGGCTGCTGAGTGGGGGCGTCCCCTCGGCAGCCGCACACTTAGCAGCAACCTTCAAGACACCTCTAGAAATGCAGCTCTGATAGGAATGCTAACAAGACAGTGGCTTACTAAGTGATTGGGGCACACTAAGCCCCTATTCAGATGTTCGTAGGAGCTCATTGTTACTTAGTTACAACCAATTTTGGGATTATGATTCCCATTTTAGAGCCCAGGAGACTAATAATTTGTCTACAGGCGTGTAGCCATCTGGCAACTGAAACGTGTTTAGTGACCGCTTTTATACCGGGGATGGGGAACTACGTCTTAGGCGTGTTCTTGCGCCTGTGGCCGGCGTCACTAGTCCTGGGATGGTCGAAGGTCTGCTCCTGTGCTGTGCAGACATCATCAGTCGATCGTGGCGTGTGCTCCCACCGAGCCTCACGATCCTTTCCCACATCGCCTTCTGGCATCCGTAGCTCATCCTGCAGCCCTGACAGTCAATGTAAAACGTGCTCTGCTTGGCTGTAAATATGCGTCTATTTACCTCTCTCCTGAGCTCCAAGTGCAGGGTTGAAAATGAACCAGTTTGCTCTGGAGAATAACAAATGAGATCACTTGTTGATCCTTTTTTTTTTTTTAATTTTTATTAGCATTTTCCATGATTATAAAAAAAATATCCCATGGTAATTCCCTCCCTCCCCCCTTGTTGATCCATTTTATAAGAATAAGCATGTGGCATGTTTCTGTGTGAATCTTGACCATGTGGACAGTTGAAGTGACTGGCAGTCATTTCCATTTTAGTAATACTTGAAAGTCCTCTCCATGTGGAAAGTGGATCTTGGAGACATTATGATCTAAAAGATCCCTCCATGTCTCGTGGCCCAAATTGTGACCTTTCAAAGCAGACAGTAGGAATGTGCGGATCCATTAAGATGACACGGCAAGAAAAGACGTCGCCTGAGGACCACGGCCCAGCGTGACTGGCCGAGCCTCATACCTCAGGCCAGCAGAAGCTGGTGCTCGGTCTGAGGGACCCTGATCCTGCCGTTGCTGCCGAGCAGGCCAAGCTAAGCCCGGCCAGCTGCTGGAGCCAGCCAGGGACACGAGGTAATCTCACACAAAACTAAACACAAATAAAAACCAGCCAAACAAATACAAAACAAACAAGGGAAATGTGAACCAGCCCGAAGTACCTCCCACGTTTTAAAATCTTTGAAACAACGAGTGATTTTTTTTTTTCTTCCACGATTCCCGAGGGAATACGGCTCTTCCTGCTTCGGTTTAAACTCCCCAGCTGAAAGCTCTGAAAGTCTCGACTCCAGTTTGCAGAACGTGACCTCCTGACAGGCAAAGTACAGGGTGGGAAAAGGCTAACTCATGACTGGGTGACACACTGCTAAGGCCAGCTGCTGTCCACCGAGCCTGTGAGTCGTGAGGCCAAGTGAGTGGTGCCTGTGGGTTTAGAGTGGTCATAGCCTGGACCTGATCAATACAGGGGGACAAAGAAGCAATGTGATGAAGAAAAGGCAGAGTAAACCAAAGAGACACCACTAGTAACTTATTTCTCTTGGCATCGTTTATTTTTAATTTCTTTTTATTTTAAGATTTATTTTTATTTATTTGTTTGAGATAGAGAGAGGGGTGGGAGGGAGAAAGAATGGGTGTGCCAGGGCCTCCAGCCACTGCAAATGAACTCCAGATGCATGCGCTACCCACGTGGATCTGGCTTACATGGGACGTGGAGAATCGAACCTGGGTCCTTAGGCTTTGCAGGCAAGCACCTTAACCACTAAGCCATTTCTCCAGCCCTATTTTTTTTAATTAATTAATTAATTTATTTGAGAGTGACAGACACAGAGAGAAAGAAAGATAGAGGGAGAGAGAGAATGGACGCGCCAGGGCTTCCAGCCTCTGCAAATGAACTCCAGACGCGTGCGCCCCCTGTGCATCTGGCTAACGTGGGACCTGGGGAACCGAGCCTCAAACAGGGGTCCTTAGGCTTCACAGGCAAGCGCTTAACCGCTAAACCATCTCTCCAGCCCATCTCCAGCCCTATTTTTTAATTTCTCTGAAAGGATATTGAAATAAAATAACTTCAATTATTTTACAAAGCAGCACATTTACAATCTAATCTTATGTAACACACACACACACACACACACACACACTCTCACACTCTTATACTGGTCCTAGCAATATCGTTACACAACTCACTATGGGGAATTTCTAGTTCTTTGCAAACTGGGCTGAGTCCCTCAATGTGAGGGTGAATGCCTGGTCAGCAGTCTCCCCTGGCCTCACGTACTTATCTGCATTGCATCTCACTTCCCACCTTTGCTGCCCGGGTGGCTTGTTCATGGAAGTATATTTAGATGTACGTTAAAAGTTATTTTCCGTTTCTCAGAGGAGAAGACTGGAGAGTATTTTCTGGAAGCTTACATACTAAGCAGCAGACAGGAATGAGACTATCCTGTGAGATAGTTTGGGAGGGGGTGCCACCCTCCAGCCCTGAGCCCAACAACGGTGCTCCTCTGTAACCCTGTGGAGGATCTAGTTAGGACTATATCAGTGCCCACACTGGGCACCGGGAACGGGCTGAAGCACTTATTTGACTAAATGCAGTAATGCAGTCACACAGAAAGGGGCAAAAAGAAAAGAGCTGTAATTACTAATCCTAACGAGTTTTTGTTTCTGCTACTGCCATGCAGTTTGCAATTCAGTTCTTAAGGGATTACGATTTTGCTCTAAGATTAGAATTTAATAAAGACTTCAAAGCCAGTTACTGCTACTGACCTAGGTACAAGATTTGATTTAATCACAATCTCTATCAATGCTGTCAAAATTTCCTACTTTACATGTCCATTTGAAAAACAATTTTCAAATAAATATACTACCCCTCTCATTACATAAAGAGAGTGAGAAATAGCCTTATAAATTTCAAAGTTCTTTGCAGGTTTTATGTTGAATGAACTCAGTTGTTTTTAGGCAATAAGATTTCTAAACATTAGAAAGGATTTATTTTAGAGTTGAGTTGCTTATAAAGACAAATGTTTGCTGGTCATTAGCCATGTCACATCCACTTACAAAGGTTCTTCAAGGTAGGGTCTCGCTGTAGCCCAGGCTGACCTAGAATTCACTTTGTAATCTTAGGCGGGCCTCAAACTCATAGCAATCTCCTACCTCAGCCTCCCTAGTGCTGGGATTAAAGGTGTGCGCCACCACTCCTGGCATAATGTACTTTTAAAAATATATATTATTCGAGAGAAAAAGAGCTACAGAGAGGCAGAGAAAATGGATGTGCCAGATCCTCCTGCCACTGCAAAGAAAACTCCAGACACATGGACCACTTTGTGCTCCTGGCTTTACGTAGGTACTGGGCAATCAAACCCAGGATGCTGGACTTTTCAGGCAAGTACCTTTAACTGCTGAGCCATCTCTTCCAGCCATCTGTAATGAGTCTCTTTACTTTATGTTTACAATATTTTCAATGAGAAATTCTTTCCCCATACATGAAGAATATTAAATGAAGAAGCATTTAAAAAGCTTATTGGTTGGGAGTGGTGGAACATGCCTTAAATCCCAGTACTTGTGAGGCTGAGGCAGAAGGATCACTGTGAGTTCAAGGTCAGCCAGAGACTAATTCCAGGTCAGCCAGGGCTAGAGCAAAACCCTACCTCAAAAAAGAGCCGGGCATGGTGATGTACACCTTTAATCCCAGCACTGGGGAGGCTGAGGCAGAAGTATGTGGAATTTCAGATCAGCCTGAGCTAACCTTGAAAAATCAAAACAACAAAAAAAAAAACTTTTATTGATAATTTTCATGAATGTCTATAATGTTAAAGTAGCATCCTCATGTTTTTCTCTTTTTTTCATAATGGATCAAAACTCTGGATGGCAGGATGTGCTGGAAGGATTTCTTAGTGGTTAAGTCCTGCAGAGCCAAAGATTCGATTCTCCAGGACCCATGTAATCCAGATGCACAAGGTGGCACATGCATCTGGAGTTCCTTTGCAGTGGCTGGAGGCCCTGGTGTGCCCATTCTCTTTCTCTCTCTCTGATCTGAAATAAGTACAATTAAAAACAAAATCTGGATAGCAAGAGATAAGATGTTTTAAAACATCAAAAGTTTCGCTTGTTTTGTTTTATGTCAGCATACACTTATGCACTTGAGAGTGAAAGCATGCCGAGGCCTGTTGCGCATGTGCCGCGTTTGCAGGAGCAGCTCCATAGCTTGCCTGCCGTCTTCGTCTCTGGGTGCTGTGCAGAGGCTGGACTTGGGACCTCACACAGGTTAGGCAAATGAGCTGCCACTCAGGTATTCCCCGCTAAACTGACTGCTTTAAAGAATCCATTTTTGAGCCGGGCGTGGTGGCGCACGCCTTTAATCCCAGCACTCGGGAGGCAGAGGTAGGCGGATTGCTGTGAGTTCGAGGCCACCCTGAGACTCCATAGTGATTTCCAGGTCAGCCTGGGCTAGAGTGAGACCCTACCTCAGAAAAAAATAATAATAATAATCCATTTTTAGACAGTGAGACCCTACCTTGAAAAACCAAAACTAAACAAACAAAAAAGCCATTTTTAATAACTGTTAAATTATATAGTGAATTTTAAAAAATTCCACCTTCATAATTCTTAACAGGAAAGCATTCATGTGCCAACATGTACTAAAACTAAAAGCAAGAACATATAAAAGCAAATGTGGATCCCCGCATCAACAGTCAAACAAATGTGTTCTTAATTTCTTAATGGATGATAAAGTTGAGTATAAATGTGACTCTTAAATCAAAGGATCGCTGACAGACCACTGTGAAGAGCCAGCGGAAAGTGGCTGTAGCTGAGCCCAGATCTTGTTCTAGTGCCTCAGGACACTTTCTGATGGAAAGCGATGGATTCTGGAGCCACACCCAGGGCAGTGACCCTCCAGGAGATTCTAAGGTGCAGTGGAGAGTTTAATCCCCCTCACGTCCCCTGCCTAATGCTGGCCTCTGGCCTCTGAACAGTAAGAACTAAGTCATTTAGAAGACGATTTCATGAATGGCTTGAGTCACTGAATTCCAACTTGACAATCAGCCTTTTCCTTCCCAAAAGTAAACCAAAATTTTGACAAACCTGTGCTCCTTGTCAAAGACTGAGTATTACCTTTTATCTATAAATTCCCAAGGTGGCGAGAGACCACCAAAGTTCAACTCCCCAGGACCCACGTGAAAAGCTGGGCGGGAGCACACACATTTTTAAGGCCGTCCGTGGGAACGAGATCAGAGAACGGCTGGGGCCTGCTGAGCAGAAGCGCGAGCTCTGGGTTACGAGACCCCGGCTCCAGGCGTTGTGCGCCAGGCGGTGGAGAAGGGTGTCGCGTTCTCTGCATCTCTAGCCTCCGCATGTGTGCACGTGTGACCTGTACTCCACACAGTGCTGCACGCATGGATCTTCACACACATGAGCACAGACTCCATGCAAATCCACACACACGAGTGTAGACTCCATGTAAATCCACACATGTGCATCTTCACACACACGAGTGTAGACTCCATGTAAATCCACACACGTGCATCTTCACACACATGAGTGTATACTGCACGTAATGTTACACTCGTGCACATACATGCATCTTCACACACATGTACATATACTCCATGTAACATTACACACATGCATCTTCACACACATGAGCGTATACTACATGTAATGCTACACACGTGCACACACATGCACCTGCCCATATGAACATTTACTATGCATGACACAACACACCACTTATTCTATGCATGTGACCACACGTGCCTCTGCACAGACGTGTGTACACACAAACACAACATGCTACATGTACTCTGCACACATATGCAAAAATAGTGGGGAAATCTTTCCTAGAATAGGCTAACATGTTTGCAAATCACTTTTTTTTTCAGTTTCTTTTTTTTAAAATTTTTAAATTTTTATTAACATTTTCCATGATTATAAAAAAATATCCCATGGTAATTCCCTCCCTCCCCCCCCCACACTTTCCCCTTTGAAATTCCATTCTCCATCATATTACCTTCCCATTATAATCATTGTAATTACATATATACAATATCAACCTATTAAGTATCCTCCTCCCTTCCTTTCTCTTCCCTTTATGTCTCCTTTTTAACTTACTGGCCTCTGCTACCAAGTATTTTCCTTCTCACGCAGAAGCCCAATCATCTGTAGCTAGGATCCACATATGAGGGAGAACATGTGACACTTGGTTTTCTGGGGCAAATTATTATTATTTTTTTTGATAGGGACTTGTTTCTAGACAATATTAAAACTTTCCACTTGACTAAAAACAAGTAGCCCACTTAGAAAATAGTTGTTTCTCCAGAGAACAGAGAGCATGACCAGTAAATGGTGAAAAGATGCTTAACTTAGTTCCTCAGGGACATGCACATCAAACTCAAAGTGACATGTCACTGCACACCTGTGAAGATGTCTGTAGTCAAAAAGATAATAATAGGCTGGAGAGATGGCTTAGTGGTTAATGCGCTTGCCGGAGAAGTCTAAGAAGCCAGGTTTGATTTCTTGATAGGTGGCACATGTGTCTGGAGTTCTTCGGCATGGCTAGAGGCCCTGGCATGCCTGTTTTCTCTGTCTCTGTCTCTCTCTCTCTCTCTCAAATAAATGAGTACATAAAATATGTTAAAAGATAATAACTATTAATGGTATTACAAAGAAATGAGAACTCTCTACAACAGATAGGAACGTAAAATTTGTGCAGCCACTTTGAAAAAGGTTGGTAATTCTTGGAAATACTAAGTGTAAGTTACCTGGTTCAGCAGTTCTGCTCCTATAATAACACATGCTTCCAAGAAAAGCATTATACATGAGGGCTGGGAGATGGCTCAGGGTATAAGGCACTAGCCATCAAGCACAAGGACCAATGTTTGGACCTGTGTATCACACAGATGTTGAGGGGTGTGGTACAGGCCCCCTGGGGCAAGCTGCCTAGCTAAACTTGTGGAATTGGAGAGCTCTGGGGTCCAGTGAGAGGCTTTGCCTCTGTAAGTAGAGAATTATGGAGGAAGACACCTAATGTGTCCGATTTCTGCCACACATGCACATGTACCACGTACATATGACAAAACAGGCGTCATTTCAAACTTACACCTGAATATTCACAACGGCACCGCTCATAAGTGCCCCAAGGATGAAATCAGAGATGAATAAAGCGTGCTCTGTACATGTAACTGGTAGGAAAAGGAAACAAGGAAGTCTTGCTTGTTACAACATAGGAGCACATTGAAAATACGGTGCATAAGGGAGGGAAGGGGTGCCCTTAAGGATATGGTATGCTGTATATGAAAATGCTAAGTAAAAGAAACTGACTACAAAAGCCATATGCTGCCTGATTTTGTTTATGTTTGATAGCCAGAGTACCGAATGCTTAAGAGAAGACCTAGGGATTGCCCAGGGCTGGGCTTTGATGAGTTGAATGGACTCGGCTGCTTTTTGGCTGCACAGTTTGGGGAATATTTGGGAAGCTATCAGCTTGTGCCCTTTAGATGGCGAATTGCATGATGTGTTAGTAACAGCTCAGTAATGCTGCTGTTAATCAACAACCCGACAGAAACTGGCTGGCACAGGCAATTCCCCACGGTGTGATTTAGGCCAAGTGGCACAGAACTCAGGCCAGAAGACCTAACAAACAAACCATAGAGATTGACTCTAAAAGTCCTGGGAAATAAATGAGCATTTTTAAGTGTAAAATACTTTTGTTTTGTGGTTTACTGCTTTAACCCTTTTCTGACTAACCAGCCAATTCCACTCCCAGCCTTAGTAGATAAGAGGCATTTGCTATGTGGCTCTGGCCTCTTAGCCTCTTTGAAGGTCATTAATAAGTCATTGATAAAGTCAAATCACCTATTACGGACCTACTGTATGTGAGGCACATCAACCAATGTTAGCTACTGTGGTGGCTTGATTGAAGTGTCCCCCATAAACTGAATGTTGAGATCCCAGCTGATAGAGATTTGGGAATTAATGTTTCCTGGAGGCAGTGTATTGTTGGGGGCGGGTTTGTGGGTATTATAGCCAATGCCCCCTTGCCAGTGTTTGGCACACTCTCCTCTTGCTGTTGTTCACCTGATGCTGTTCATGGGGTGTAAGCTAAAATAAACCTCTTTTCCCACAAGCTGTTCTTGGGTGATTTCTACCAGCAATGCGACCTGACTGCAGCAGTAAAGTGGTACCGAGGAGTGGGATTGCTGCTAGACACCTGACTATGTGGCTTTGGCCTTTTGGAGCTGATTTTCAAGAGGAAAGTGGCAGGATTTGAAACCTTGTCCTAAGAGATGCCTTGCAGTGCTGTAAGTACAGCTTGATGGACTGTTCTGGTCAGAGTTGAAAGACCTGAATGCAGGAAGAACTATGGACTGTGAGGTTTGGTTTATGAGGGTGAGAAAGAGCTTTGCTTGGACTGGGCTAGCAGTTTGTGTGAGAAGTTTGCTCTTATGCCCATGTCCTGAGAAGTTGCGCAGAGTTTCTTTGCATAGAAATGAACTGGTGTGAGCAGAGGGATATGGCTCAGAAAGAAAAATCTTTGGGTGAACTGCTGACCATTCAGCTGCAACTGAGAGATTGCAACCAATGAAATTGGTCCAGCTGACCTGCACTGGGGCAACAGGAAGACTGTAGATTCTTTTGAAGGGGCTTGATGAGTGCTCAATGAGTGTCCTGTTCGTCAAAGTCTGCTTTATTCCCCCCCCTGGATTAACAAATTGGCACCCTACCTGGTATCGTGGAGTATAAGAAATGCTGGAAAGAGGGTCATTGAGTTTGCAACACGGTCTTGTGTTTTGGAAATGGCCATGGGCAGTGTGAAGCAGGTTTGCTGGATGCCTGCATGGAGACCCTATGGGGCTGTGAGGATGGACCATGGGTTGCAGTGGAGTCCCAATGCAGATGTCGGGACCAAGGAGAGCTGCTGGCTCAGATGAAGTTTTTCAGGACTATGAGTAGCCTAGCTGGAGGGGCGGAATTGAAACTCCAGAGACTTTTTACTGGTTCAAATTATTGGACTTGGAGACTTGTCACTGGTTAGAGTTGTTGGACTTAGAGAGTTTGATGTCTGCCCTGTTTAAATCTTATATTGTTTGAATGTTTCTTTGCTATGCCCAATGCCATCTTTTGCAGTGTGAATGTGTATTCTGTCCATTATAGGTTTTGGGGGGATTTTTTGATATTATGGCTCAGCTAAAAGACCTTGGACTATGGGGATTTTTGAACATCATTGGAATTGATTAAAAAAAACCCAAACTATGGGGACTTTTTAAATTGGGTGAATGCATTGCATTTTACATCATGTATGGATATCAGTTTATGGGAGCCAGGGGCGGAATGTGTTGGTTTGATTCAGGTGTCACCCATAAACTTAGGTGTTCTGAATGCTAGGTTCCTAGCTGATGGAGATTTGGGAACTAACGCCTCCTGGAGGGAGTGTATTGTTGGGGGTGGGCTTATGGGTGTTATAGCCAGTGCTCCCTTGCCCAGTGTTTGGCATACTCTCTATTGCTATTGTTTACCGTGTCTTGGCCAGGGAATGATGTCCACCACCTTCTTTTCTGCTCATGCCATCGTTTTCCCTGCCATCATGGAGCTTCCCCGTCAAGCCTGTGAACCATAATAAATCTCTTTTCTCCCCCCCAAAGCGGCTCTTGGATGGGTGATTTCTACGAGCAATGTGAACCTGACTTTGACAGCTGCCCAGGGAGGGGGAGAGGCTGGAGAACACAGAGCATGGAATTGGAACTTTGTAGTTTACTATTGTTGACCAAAAAGGAGGGACCGAACCAATGACAGCGACAGGGGAATGACCAGAGATGGCAGAGGGCTTGGAGGGAGGTGGGAGAAGTCCAGACACGTGAGCTTCCAGGAGTGGCCAGGATACAAGCCACAGAGACGTGTCCTTAAGGAAGGGGACAGCGGAGGTGTGACCTGCGCAGTGTAAAGTTCTCCACTTACTTGCTACATTATTGCTAGAGGGCGGGCAGCTTAGAATTGATTTGGGAATGAATGGAGGTTAAGTTATGATACAAAGAGGTTGGAGCCATGTGTAAATTTGCGTATTAGCATTTTCCCTGTTTCATTTTCCTCTCCATGTTCAGTGGGATTACAGGTGATTTCATTTTCTTAAAACCTTTTTTTCATTTTATGAATATCCTTTAATGAACATGTTTTGTCTTTGTAGTGGGTTTTAGATGTCTAAAGGATACATTGATGTGTAATAACCTCACTTGCTAATACTTGGAATATGAAACGAGATATTCTAGGGTTGGAGAGATGGCTTAGCAGTTAAGACGCTTGTCAGCTAAGCCAAATGACCCAGGTTCAACTCCCCAGTATGGTGCATGCCTCTGGGGTTCATTTGCAGTGGCCAGGGTCCCTGGAGTGCCCACTCTGTCTTTCTCTCTCTCTCTTCCTCCCTCCATCTCTTACAAATAATAAATAAATATTTTTTAAACCAATATATTCTAAAGAAGTATTCCATGAAAAAACTGCTAAGAACTTTTTTGCTGAGCTCCAGAAATGCTTTCTTTGGAATTTCCTGCAAGGTATACAGAATAAAAAGCACTGTGTTTTAGCAGGAAAGTGTAAGAGTCAGTTGCTTGGAAACATACCTGAAATTGTTAAAAAGCACTGCAGCCTTTGAGCGTTCCTGTGCTGGTGGCTACAGTGCGGGCGCACACTGCGACTTGGAGCTGGGCTCCCTTCCCTGGTGGGCTCAACTGTCTCCAGCCCTTGCTGGTACCTGCGCAGGGGAGAGCGTTAGCTGAGCGAATGCAGTGTGTCCAGAGCTCTGTGATGGACTAATCTCTCCCTCTGATCCCTCCTTCCTCCCTCTCTCCCTTCCTTTTCTCTTCCCTCCCTCTCTTCCTTCTGTTTGTGTTATTTTATTTTTTTATTTTGAAACAGACACTTTTTTTTTTTTCAAGGTAGGGTCTCACTCTAGCCCAGGCTGACCTGGAATTCACTATGGAGTCTCAGGGTGGCCTTGAACTCACGACTATCCTCCTATCTCTGCCTCCTGAGTGCTGGGATTAAAGGCGTGCGCCACCACGCCCGGCTAGAAGCAGATTCTTTCTTTGTTGCCTAAGGTGTTCTCAAACTTGTGATCCACCTGCCTCAGCCTCCCTAGTGCAGGTTCCAGGCTCTTTTCTATTTCATTTTTCTTTTTTTTTTGGTTTTTCGAGGTAAGGTCTCACCCTAGCCCAGGCTGACCTGGAATTCACTGTGGAGTCTCAGGGTGGCCTTGAACTCGTGGCAATCCTCCTACCTCTGCCTCCCAAGTGCTGGGATTAAAGGCGTGCGCCACCACGCCCGACCTTTTCATTTTTCATAAAGCAGCTTAACATTTCCCAGGGTGGGTATATTGTACAGTAAGAAGCTCTTCAACTCTCTCCCTTACACAGATCCCACAATCTTGGAAGCTGTTAGCAAATCTGCCCCCTGGTGAGTTGACTTAAGTCCATTATATACATCAGTTAGCCTCTGGGGTTGTATTCAGTTCCCCTGGTTTTAGCCCCTGCATTGAAAGGAAGCCCATCTCAGATGCATCTTGAGTGGAAAGAGAATAGCACCCGTGCAGGGGTCTTTGTTCCTTGCCTCCAAAATGAGAGCTAAGAGGTTCCACAGCCCTGCCTTGCGTCTTTCTGGGGAAGGGTGACCTCTGGTGGTCACAACCATAAGCCCAAGATTCCTGAAGCCCCAAATTCCTGAGACAAGCTTTGCTTCATTTCCACTTAAGTTGTGTGCACATGTTTATGTCTCCTTGCTTTCATGATGTTCCATGGACACGTTGCAGATAAATCAGTGTCTTTTGCCACATGCTGCACCTCTTGTTAAAATATCACCTGTGTCCTGTATTTATGTCTAGTTGCAATTCTAGGCACAAAATGTTTTCTTCACAGATTATTTCTTTTTCTTTTTTTGAGGTAGAGTCTTACTGTAGCTCAGGCTGACCTGGAATTCACTATGTAGTCTCAGAGTGGCCTCGAACTCACAGCGATCCTCCTACCTCTGCCTCCCTAGTGCTGGGATTAAGGGTGTGTGCCACCATGCCCAGCTTTTCCACAGATTATTTCTTATGTCCATCTTCCTAATACTCTTGCATATTAAAACCTAAAATTTCTATTTTGGTTTAATTTTTTGTCATGCTAATTAGAGAAATAATTTTACCCGTAGTTTATATAAAGTATGTATCACATCATATGCTTGATTGATATTCCTGTCTACTCTTTCTTTCTTTCTTTTGTTTGTAGTTTTCAAGGTAGTGTCTTACTGTAGCCCAGGATGACATGGCACTCACTCTGAAGTCCCAGGCTGGCCTTTAACTCACAGAGATCCTTCCTGTACCTCCTGAGTGCTGGGAATAAATGTGTGCACCACCACATCCAGCTCTTTATTTTAATTAACAGTTTCCGTCATTCTATATAATAATAAACCATGATTATTCCCTCCCCTCCCCCACTTCCCCTTCATAAATCCCCTCTCCATATCCCCTCCCTCTCAGTTAGTTTCTCTTTTATTTTGATGTCATCATCTTTCCCTCCTATTACGAGGGTCTTGTGGAGGTAGTGCTAGGTCATGGATACTGAGGCCAATTTCTGTCTGAACGATTGCATTGTAAGCTGTGCTCCTCTTTCTTTGGCTCTTACATTCTTTCTGCCACCTCTTCTGCAGCGGACCATGGGCCTTGGAGGGTGTGATAGAGATGTGTCAGTGTTCAGCACTCCTCCATCCCTTCTTCTCAGCACCATGGTGCCTTCTGAGTCATCCCAAGGTCACCACCGTCTGAAAAGAGAAGGTTACCTAACCAAAAAGTGAGAGTAGCTTTGATATATGGGTATGAACGTTAAGCAAAGTGCTTACAGGGTACTTTCGTGAGCAGAATACATGCATTTAGCCAGACAAGAGCAGGTGTTACACCCCTTGGGCTCATGACCTCCCCCACCGGGCTCAGTACGATCTCAGACCGGCAGAGTCTGTAAGTGAGTGATGTCACAGGGCGCACTGTGACTGGCAAAGCCAGGGCCGAAGGAGCTCACCTGTCATTAGGAGGCAAGGCACGTCTGTTTACTCTCAAGGCTCCAGGTAGAAAGTTCAAGCGGTGGGCAATTAATTGAGTAACTTCAAGCCCAGCTGGGGATTGTCTATGAACGCCGATCAGAGTTCACACCGGAGAGAGAGGCGCTTACCCTCCGTGGGAGAAAGCAAAGGAGTCAAGAGCCGCTGACTCCATGTGAAGGTAGCTCGTGTGTCAGCATTGTGACCATTGAGCCACCTCTCCACCCCACTGTGCCAGCTTTCTACAAAGAATAGAACATCAGGGAATATATGAAGACAGCATGTATCCGATTAATGAAATGTATTGATTGCTGGGGATTGCACCCTGCCAGCAAGGCAGGTGAAGAGTGGGTTAAAAGTTCAACTTTGAGGGCTGGAGGGATGGCTTAGCGGTTAAGGCGCTTGTTTGCAAAGCCAAAGGACCCAGGTTCAATTCCCTAGGACTCACATAGCCAGATTCACAAGGGGGCACACGCATCTGAGGTTTGTTTGCAGCGGCTGGAGGCCTTGACACACTCATTCTCTCTCTCTCTCTCTGTTTCTGTCAAATAAGTAAATAAAAAGTTCAACTTTGATCCCAGCATTTCTCCCCCTTTTGTTTTGTATACTCTTGATATCTTCTGGAGACGTCATTGGGTAGGGAGCAGAGCAGGCTTTGATCTTAGTGAGCCCAGAGACCAGGGGGATGGCCATTCACACCAGAACAAGAAAGCATATAATACCAACAAATAAAAAGCAGAAAATACCTAAGATCTTAGATTGAGACCAGGGAACCAGTTTTGAGTTTAGCCAATAAGCTATGTCATTTAGGGCATTGATGGTTTGTTGTAAATGGCTGTGGTAATCTTTCTTTTAAGTCAAGGTATTTAGTTGATTGAAGGACCTGGACATTTGTTCATAAAAGTCCTCTTAAATGTTATTATGGGAGGCTACGTAAAGAGTGGCACAAAAGTTGGTGAACTTGGGCTGGAGAGATGGCTTAGTAGTTAAGCGCTTGCCTGTGAAGCCTAAGGACCCCGGTTCAAGGCTCGATTCCCCAGGACCCACGTTAGCCAGATGCACAAAGGGGCACATGCATCTGGAGTTTGTTTGCAGTGGCTGGAAGCCCTGATGTGCCCATTATCTCTCTCTCTCTTTCTGCCTCTTTCACTCTTGATCTCTCTCATATGAATAAATAAATTAATAAACAAAAAAAATTTTTTTTTTAAAGTTGGTGAACTTGGTGTGGTAAGTCAATGTGTGTCCTTAAGGCTCTTGATGAGCCCCTGGCCAAGCAGTAGCAGCTAGTCTGTTAAGAACTTCTGAAAAATTAAAAAAAAAAAAAAAAAAAAAAAGGGCTGGAGAGATGGCTTAGCAGTTAAGCGCTTGCCTGTGAAGCCTAAGGACCCCGGTTTGAGGCTCGGTTCCCCAGGTCCCACGTTAGCCAGATGCACAAGGGGGTGCACGTGTCTGGAGTTCGTTTGCAGAGGCTGGAAGCCCTGGCGCGCCCATTCCCTCTCTCTCTCCCTCTATCTGTCTTTCTCTCTGTGTCTGTCGCTCTCAAATAAATAAATAAATAAAAATTAAAAAAAAAAAAAAAGAACTTCTGGATTTGGACTGTTCTGGATTTGGACTGGAAATGGCTCACTGACTAAAAAGCACTTGTTTGGGAGGTCTCCTGGCCTGGGTTTGATTCCTCAGTGCCCACATAAAGCCAGATGCACTAGGTGGCACATGCATCTGGAGTTCATTTGCAGTGGCAGGAGGCCCTGGCACGCCCATTTTCTCTTCCTCTCTCAAATGAATAAAAATATTTTAAAGAGAATTTCTTTCTTAATTTATTTTGGTTTTTTGAGGTAGGGTCTCACTGTAGCTCAGGCTGACCTGGAATTCACTATGTAGTCTCAGGGTGGTGATCCTCCTACCTCTGCCTTCCGAGTGCTGGGATTAAAGGTTGCGCCACCACTCCTGGCTTGGAACTTCTTGATCAGTAGCAACTTCGTTAGATAATTTAGTGGTAGCATTCTGTGTACGTTTGTAATTGATTGGCAAGGGGCAGCTGCTACACTGAAGGACGATGCCAATTAACATCCTTACCAACAGCAAGTGTTGTTTCTTTAGTGAGGGTGGACACCAGTGGTCGTTAGTGGACAGTACTAAGAGGGGCTCAGGATCAGCCCATATTGTGGGTCTAAACAAAGATGTCCAATAAGCACTTTGTTCTTATCAGGAATAGCATGTAACTCAAAATCACAGAGGCAAATGTTATCCGTACCTTTTGTGAATTTATACTGACAACTTATAAGAATTTTTTTTTGTTGTTGTTCCTATTCTTTTAAGAATCTTTTCACCTTGGTTTACCGAACCTTTAATATCACCACATGTGGGGTGTTTGTTGAGGGGCTGCGCTCATGGAGCCTCTTCCGGGAGGCGGTCTGATGATCTGCCGGTCGACGTTGGGTTAGGGCTGCGGCGATTGCTGTGCCAGCCTACAAGATGCCACTAGACGGGCCCAAGGCCATGAAGCTCCTGCAAAGACAACTCCAGGTTGACAGTTGAGTTGGGCCTTGTCATTGAGGTCTTTTTATCTATAAAACCAAAGGTTTGTGGGGAGAGGAGCAAGTTTGAAAACATTACAGTGTGTGCATAAACCTTGCACAAATCCTCTAGAGCGGGCCTTGATTTGTTTCTGTCACTTTCTGGTACAAAGTGACCCCTGCCTCATTCATGCTTCCCCGGCCGTCTCCCTTTTCCTCCTTCAGGATTTGGTATTTCAGACTTAAAATCCCAGCAGTGCATTCTGTCAGCCAAAAGTCAGAGAAGCCAGTCTAATGTGTATGTGTGTGTGGGGTTTTTTAAAAATTCTTTGGAGGTACTAGAATTATTTCACAAAGAGTAACTTAGGGGAAAACTGGAATAAGTATTTTTTAGTGTGTCAATTGTTATGATAGACTGGTAAGTGGACTTATTTTGAAACAATGCTATTTTGCAGACTAACTCTGGTTGTTGGAAATGTATCTCTGTTTTCTAGAATGGAGAACTATAAAGATTGTGTCTTGAATCCTAACTATTACATGAAGACCCTATATTTCTACTTAGAGTTTTAATTGATGTGCCAAAATTTGTCATTGTCATTGTCAGTTCACCACTAACTTTCAGTGAGGTTACAAAGCAGTGTGCTCCCTCGAGGCTGCTGTGGATGAAGAGGGAGTCTCTGCCGTAGTGCTGGAGGATGAGCTGACATGCACCAGGCCCTTGTCAGCAAACGGCCGTGATGAGCTTTGAAAAAAAAAACAAAAGAAACATAACTGAAGACAATAAATCCTTCTAGTATTAAAGTTTTTGTTAAAATAAAAGTTAAACTTAAAATAATATATTTTAGTTATTTTTATTTATTTGAGAGAGAGAAAGAGGCAGAGAGAGAGAGACAGACAGACAGACAGACAGACAGAGAGAATAGGCACTCCACGTTCTCCAGCCATTGCAAACTAACTCCAGGTGCATGCGCCCCCTTGTGCATCTGGCTAACATGGGTCCTGGAGAGTCTAGCCAGTATCATTTGGCTTTGCAGACAAACGCCTTAACCACTAAGCCATCTCTCCAGCCGCAAATTAAACTTTCATTCTAAGGAAAAGGGGTACTTAATAGAAGAATCAGCATTCTCATGCCAGTAACTCTTATCTTGACTCCATGTTTTATAATTGTGACTGAAATGTTAAGGAGGAGTTATTTGAATGCGGTAAGGGTGTTGGCTGTTCTCCGGTCCATGACACAGTAACCTTTATTCTCAGAAGCACTTGTTCACGGTTCCAGAGCCTTCTTTGCCGATGACTTTCCTGTCTATAGAAGCTGAGATTTGATTTGATTTACTGGCATGTGTGGATCTGCGGGTACACGTGTGTCACACTGCCCATGAGGAGGGCAGCATATAACCTGCTCCATCTGCTGTGATACTGGGTCTCTTGCCACTGCTCATGAGTTAGGCCTGCCAGTTCTGGTTCTCCCTGCTCCACCTTCAGTTGTCCTGAGCATGCTGAGCTCACAGAAGTAAGCACCCCTTGGCTGCTTCTCTTATGTGGGAGTTGAGGAATAAAACTCGGGCCATCAGGCTTCGCAAGTAAGCACCTTTGCCCTCTGAGCCATTTCCCCATGCTCCTTTTATGTGGTAAAATATTTTTGTGTGCACATGTGTAAGTTTATAATTTATTATTATTTTGTTTAGGTGAAAAAGAGAGAAGGGCCTTCAGCCTCTGCAGACAAACTACAGACGCATGTGCCACTTTGTGCGTCTGGCTTATGTGGGTACTGGGGAATCGAACCTGGGTCCTTAGGCTTCACAGCCAAACACCTTAACCACTAAGCCATCTCTCCAGCCCAGTTCATAATTTTTATTTTTAATTTTTTTAAAGAATTTTATTTATTGATTTAATTTGAGAGAGAGAGGGGTGGGGGGGGACAGGGAGAGAATAGGTGCACCATGGCCTCTAGCCACTGCAAGCGAACTCCAGATGCATGCACTACCATTTGAATCTGGCTTATGTGAGACCTATAGACTTGAACCTGGGTCCTTAGGCTTTGCAGGCATGTGCCCTAACTGCTAAGTCATCTCTCCAGCCCCCAGTTTTATAATTTCATTCTCAAATAAAGATACAAATTTTGAATCCAGAAGCCACTGTCCTCAGTATCTCACAGTGTTAAGTCACTGCGTATGTTTGCAGGATGGTGAACAGTGAAGAAAGGGGTGTGGGTTTATTTCATTTAATCATTAATATAAACTCGCTGACTAGAATTTAGGGGCTTTGAAAAACATCAGGGCTGGGAAAATGGCTTAGTGGTTAATACTTTTGCCAGCAAAGCCTAAAGACCCTGGTTTGATTCACCAGGACCCACGTAAGCCATATACACAAGATGGCACATGTATCTGGAGTTCATTTGCAGTGGCTGAAGGCCCTGGTGTACCCATTCTCCCCCAGGACCCACGTTAGCCAGATGCACGCAAGGGGCACATACATCTGGAGTTCATTTGCAGTGGCTGGAGGCCTTGGTGTGCCCATTCTCTCTCTCTCTCTCTCTGTCAAATAAGTAAATAAAAATTTAAAAGAAATTTTTGAAAACATGACTTTAAAAAAAAAAAAACATTTTATTTATTTACTTTAGAATGAGGAGAGGCAGAGAGAGAGAGAGATTTTTTTTTTTTTTTTTTTGAGGTAGGGTCTCACTCTGGCCCAGGCTGACCTGGAATTCACTATGGAGTCTCAGGGTGGCCTCGAACTCACGGCGACCCTCCTACCTCTGCCTCCTGAGTGCTGGGATTAAAGGGGTGCGCCGCCACGCCCGGCTGAAACTCAATGATATTAATACCTGGCAGTAGAGCCTGACTGTCTCTACATTGCTGTTCCCATGCAAACGTTTGTTCCACGTTCTAAGCAAAAGGCCAAAGTGCATTGCTTTTGGGTACGCATCCAGAAATGGCCATTTCACCACACACCCCCTGCAGTGTAGACCTGCCATTTTCCCTGTGGTCATTGGATGCTGGGCAGAAAGCTGCAGGAGCTGGACCCTGCAGGGCTCCAGCCCTTAGACAGTGATGCCAGGGGGCTTCTGGGAAGATGGACGGGCAGGGTCTGCCAGTGATTTTCATAAATCACACAGGGAGAAAAAAGCTGGGAATGATTGCAATGCAGTCCAAAACCTGACAAAAACAGGCCTTCCTAAAATCAATAGCATTCTTAGGGATAAAATTGAGGACATACTAGTTGGTTGATGTGATTTATGAAGATATTTCCTATCTTTAAGATATTTTTTGGGGGGTGTTCGAGGTAGGGTCTCACTCTAGCCTAGGCTGACCTTGAGTTCACCATGGAGTCTCAGGGTGGCCTCGAACTCACAGCAATCCTCCTACCTCTGCCTCCTGGGATTAAAGGGATGCGCCACAACGCCCGGTTATCTTTAAGGTTTTTAATACAATTGTTCTAAAGCTCAGTGTCAAAGCTTAGTTTCATAAAAAAAAATCACCAAAATTTCTTTCACTAGAATAGCAGATCTCCTATTAAGTAAAATTTTAATGCCATTAATCCTAAAATATCAGTGCATTATAAACTGTAAAATGAATTCAAATGTTCTAATCGAACCAATGTTTATTACATCACCTGGACCTAATTTTTTTTTTTTTTAAAGCCAACAAAGATTTGGGGAGATGACAACACAGACAAATGAATTCTAGACTGACTATAGACTTACCACAGGGAGAGTTGAGATTTTAAAAACCCACAGGAAAAGAGAATTATGCATAATTGATTTTTTTTTGCAAGCTAATAGCATTCAAATCAATAGAAGGCTCAGAGCATTTGGCATGATTAAATGAGACTGAAGCCTTCTGTTTGACATAGAACACAGCCATTTCTAAAGCGCCAAGAGAACGTGGCATGTACCAAAAGAGCTGTGATTTCAATGGTCAGAGTGGCTTCTAGTTTAATCAGCAAACCCAGGCCTAAGTGGGGAAAGGACATACATGATTCACACATGAGGGGGGCTGGCCATGGAAGGAAGGGATTTTCGTTAGTGGAGGCTCCCACTCACCTGCCCTTACAGCCCTTGGCGAGGACACCATGCTCAGGCCTGGGGTTGGGGCCTGCAGCTGTCAGGACAGCTGTTTACAGATCATTCAGGCTGGGCGTGGTGGTGCACGCCTTTAATCCCAGAGGTAGGAGGATCACTGTGAGTTCAAGGCCACCCTGAGACTGCATGGTGAATTCCAAGTCAGCCTGAGCCAGAGTGAGACCCTACCTTAATAAAAAAAAAAAAAAAAAAAAGCGATCGTTCAGTGGTAGCAAGGCCTCTGGGCATGGTACAGTTATTTATGATTGTCAGAATCACCTCAGACACTGTCCCGGTGAGAGAAATCATAAAACCAGCTACACATTGAGCCCCAGCGCTCGACTGGGAAACTAGGGACTTCCCAGTAGCCAAGCACAACTTAAAATGCTGGTGACGGCAGTGGTAACCACATGAAGTCGTGTCAGATTAGTGGTCACAGTTGCTGATTTCGTCGCTGTGTGACACACATACGGACTCCGGATGTACTAAGTCTGTGCACGTTACGTTGTGTTTAACTTCATGCAGACAAAGGTTACCTGTATGTTTAAAATGTGCTATTTTCTGTTTTAAGCGACTTCAGCTTCTGCCTTCTCCGTGTTCCCGAAGCCAGAGACATGACCTGAAACCCGTGCAACCACTGTCAGGACCCTTGGGTGACTGGCAAGTGCACCATGGAACTTAAAGTGTGGGTGGATGGCGTTCAGAGGATTGTTTGTGGGGTCACCGAGGTCACGACTTGCCAGGAGGTTGTGATAGCCCTCGCTCAAGCTATAGGTAAGTGAGATCTGTTGACATATGAGGGGGGAAAAAGTACTCTATGCATTTTCGATTATGGTTTGGGGTGTGTGTGTGTGTGTGTGTGTGTGTGTGTGTGTGTGTGTGTGTGTGTGTTCACTTTCTTACCATTGTGACCATCACTGACAGCACAACTTATATGAGGAAAAACTTATTTTGGCTCATTTTTTCGGAGGGTCGAGCCTGTGGTTGCTTGGCTACCGGAGACTGGGCAGAACACCAGGCAGCAGAATTCCTGGTTGTAGAGTTTGATCACCTCTTGACTTCATGATAGGAAGCAGAGAAAGAGACACATTCAGTCTATCTCCATCGTCTTGACAGTTACATCCTTGTTCACAGGCCCCAATGCAAAGTCTCTGTAGTTCCTGCCGCGCCTCAGGCTGTCATGGTGTGTGCCCCCATGGGCCCAGGCAGCACCCATTGTCTATTCCTCAGCCGACTCTTCTTGGCTGAAGGCTTTCCTCAGCAGATGTTCAGTGTTCCCAGCCTCTCGGCGTCCCCGGGGCCTCACTGCGGGTCTCCCTTCTCCCTCACAGCTTCACACACCGCCCTCAGGCCCTGCCCCAGCCGTTGCCTGTGCTCCTGGGCCTTCCTTGGAAATCTTGATGGAAGCTTCCATGACCTCATACGTCTCGTTCTGCATGCCTGAGAACCCAGCGTCCCGTGAACGATGCCAGGTTCTGTCTCGAGCTCAGGCTGCAGGAGGCCAATGCTTGAGGTCGCCTGCGTAGCTGAGCATCGTGCCGGGAAGCCCTGGGGAAGTGATTCGCAGGCAGCCCTCTTCCAGCCAGGCTCCGGGGACATGAACTTACCCTGCCGTGCCCGTCAGTGCCTGATGGCTGGGTTTTGCCCAATGCCGAGAGATGCCACGCGCCTCACAGTGACCCCATGCAAAGTATGTGCCTGGCTTCCTTCTATGGCTGTAAACTCTGTGACAGTTATGCCCTTAGCTAAAACATGCTTTTCTAGTAAAAGTTGACATTATAGATATTGCTTTTTTTTTTTTTTGTATGAGAGAGAGAATGAGAGCATTAGTGTGCCAGGGTCTCCAGCCACTGCAGTCAAACTCCAGATGTGTGCACCCCCTTGTGCACATGGGCAACTTTGCGTCACTTTGTGCGCCTGGTTTACATGGCCCTGGAGAGTTAAACATGAGACCTTAGGCTTCACAGGCAAGTGCCTTAACCACTCAGCCATCTCTCCAGCCCAATCTTGGCTTTTCTTTCTTCCAGTTCTCCCTGTGTACCTAGCTGAAAGTTGCCAGCAGCAGCCATGCCAATTCCTATGTTCTATCTTTGTTTATCTTAAGATTATTTCACTAGATTAAGTAGTCAATTGCTTTAAACCCCGCTTTCCCACAAAGTCTCAGGACATGGACAAAATCTAGACAAATTTGGGACGGGGAGATAAACGGCTTGGTGGTTAAAGGCACTTGCTTACAAGGCCTGCTAACACAGGTTCAATTCCCCAGTGCCCACGTAGAGCCCAATGCAGGAGTGGTGTGTGTATCTGGAGTTCATCTGCAGCAGTGATAGTCCTGGTGTGCCCACGCTTCCTCCCTCTCTTTCTATCTCTCTCAAATAAATAAATTAATATTTTTATAAATATTTTATTTTTCTTTATTTCGGGGGGGGGGGGCGGCAGAGAGGGAGAGAGAATGGGTGCACCAGGGCTTCCAGCCACTGCAAACAAAACTTCAGATGCATGTGCCCCCTTGTACATCTGGCTTATGTAAGTCCTGGGAAATTGAACCTGGGACCTTTGGCTTTGCAGGCAAGCACCTTAACCACTAAGCCATTTCTCCAGCCCAAGTATATTTTAATCTAGACAGATTCTTCACAACCACGTAACAACAATCTCTGGTCCAATTCGCAACCATGTCTTGTTCCCATGAAACTATGTTAAGGGTGTTTTTTTTTGTTGTTGTTGTTGGGTTTTTTTTTTTTTTTTCTGGTCTGCTTCTGCACACTCTTCCAAATTCCTTTCAAGCTACTTCCAAAGAACCACGTGGTCAGTTTTAGTCGGAGGGGGTCCCAGTCTTGCCAACAGTTCCTGGTGCCAGTTACTTTTACGTGTCTGCTGTCAGCTTGGTGGGAGTGATCACTTACTGGGGCTCACCATTTCAGAGGCGCCAGCCCATCAGGGGGGGGACTCTGTGGCAGAGCAGAACAGTTCATCTGTAGTTTTGGGGGAGGAGGAAAACGGGAAGCCTCCAAGCAAGAAACAGCTCAAAGGACACCACCTCAGTGACCCATTCCTCCCTCCTGTCCCCACCTCCCGAGAATGCCACCCTATCAGGACCCCATCACTGTAAGCTAATCCAATAAATTCCCTTTTTAAAATAATTCATTCTAGCAATTCTGTTCCTCTAGAGAACCCTGACTAATACATGGGGTTTAAAGGAATGGACTACTTAATCTAATGAAATAATGTTAAGATAAACAAAGATAGAACATAGGCTTTGGCATGGCTGCTGCTGGCAACTTTCAGCTACCTGGAGTCTAGAGTCTATACCACCGTCACTTGTGTTACCCTAAACCGTAATTTCTGGAACTAAAGATGTTGGTTTAGACCAAAAGCGATCCCTAGTTCCCACACTCCTTTATAAGCTGAATATCTGTTCATTGTCAAGTTTTGATCTTCAGACTAAAACCTGCAGTAAATTAGATAATACGGTTCCTTATTTGAAAAAATTGTGTACTTTTCAGATGTTGTAATAGAGACAAGACGAAGTTATCAGATGCATGTCACTCGCCACGTCTCCTGGCTCCATCTTACCCTCCTGTCCTGTTCCAACTTCTAATTTATTTTCATCCTCACATATAATTTTCTTTCCACAGTATGAGGGACTCATGCGTATCAGGGAATTGCTCTACCACTGAAATATAACTCCATTCCCCCACCCCAGGAAGGGTCTCGCTGTAGCCCAGGCTGACCTGGAATTCACTATGGAGTCTCAGGGTGGCCTCGAACTCACAGCGATCCTACTACCTCTGCCTCCCAAGTGCTGGGATTAAAGGTGTGCGCCACCATGCCCGGCTTTTTTTTTTTCACATTTTATTTTGAGACAGGGGCTTACTAAATTGTCCAGGCGGTCCTTGTACTCTGCTTGCCCGGGCAGGCCTGGAAATTTGGATCCTCTTGCTTCAGCCTCCTGGGCCGCTGGGATACAATGGGCAGGCCTGCTTCAGGGTTTTTGTTTGTTTGTTTGTTTGTTTTTCGAGGTAAGGTTTCACTCTAGCCCAGGCTGACCTGGAATTCACTATGTAGTCTCAGGGTGGCCTCGAACTCATGGCGATCCTCCTACCTCTGCCTCCCGAGGGCTGGGATTAAAGGCGTGCGCCACCACGCCCGGCTGTTTTTTTTTTTTTTAAACCATAGTTTATGCATGTTTCTTCACTGCCTTTAATCCTTTTGGATCATGATAAGGCATATGTAAAAGCAGCAACAGTGGGGGAAGGCTTCAGTGAGCAAGTACACATGACGAGGGAGCGGTGCTGGCCCCACACTAACATTCTATTCCTCCTTGTCTTGGATCTCCTGAGCAAATGGTCACTTTACATCTTGACTGTCCATATCCGAAGGATGTCAGGGTAGATCAAGAGTGAGACGAGGGCTGGAGAGATGGCTTAGCGGTTAAGCGCTTGCCTGTGAAGCCTAAGGACCCCGGTTCGAGGCTCGGTTCCCCAGGTCCCACGTTAGCCAGATGCACAAGGGGACGCACGCGTCTGGAGTTCGTTTGCAGAGGCTGGAAGCCCTGGCGCGCCCATTCTCTCTCTCTCCCTCTATCTGTCTTTCTCTCTGTGTCTGTCGCTCTCAAATAAATAAATAATTTAAAAAAAAAAGAGTGAGACGAGTCACCTGTGGCCAGTGTGCTATAGCGTTTGACAGAGGTGACTGTGTGTCCCCGCCACAGCAGGTGAACCACAATACTGATGGCTCTCTGGACAAGACGGAGCCTCTCTGACATGCTCACTCTGCTGGACCTGCAGCCTGCCGTACACTGAGCACCGCTAGCGTGCCTAGACCCTGGCACCCGGGAAGTTCCTTGTATATGAGACTAACAGTCTGTTTAGACTTACGTTTAGCTATTGAAGAGGAGAAAATGAAGGTATTTTATATTCATTCTGCAAACTTCAGTAATTTTCCCTTTTAAGAAACTCCCCCTCCCAGAAAAAAAAAAATTCCATGAGTTTATTGAATTAAAATAAGCTGTTTTTTTTCCTTAGTAAAGACTAAGATCATTAATAACAAATTTATAAATATTTGTATTTCTGTTATAACTGGGAATCAACTCTTGGACGTTTTATAAAGTAGTTTCGTTCTTTTCTTTCTTTCTTTTTTTCATTTATTTGACATGGACAGAGAATGGCGCGCCAGGGCCTCCAGCCGCTGCAAATGAACTCTAGATGCATGCACCACCTTGTGCATCTGGCTTATGTAGGTCCTGAGGAATCAAACCTGGGTCCTTTGACTCTGCAGGCAAATGCCTTAACCGCTAAGCCATTTCTCCAGCCCCACAAAGCAATTTCTTTTTGTTCGGGGATAGTGTTTAGTGTTTTTGTTATTTTTTTGGTTTTTCGAGATAGGTTCTCACTCTAGCCCAGGTTGACCTGGAATTCAGTATGGGGTCTCAGGGTGGCCTTGAACTCACGGCGATCCTCCTACCTCTGCCTCCCGAGTGTTATTTGCTTTTTGAGGCAGAGTCTCGCTGTGTAGCCTAAGCTGGCCTTGCGTCTGTAGCAGTCCTTCCGCCTCAGTCTCCTGGGGGTCACTATATATGCCGTCACACACCTGGCAGAAGCAGTAATTTTTGCAAAAGATGGGGTAGTTGAGTGGTGTTACAGGCTGTGCCTGCCCTTGTGATACCCACATTCCCTGCCCAGAATTCCAAGGAGAAATCATGCCCCCAAGGCGCCAGGGTACGTGTGTTTGTTTAGACTGCAGAGTGAGCTCACTTGTGAACAGGCTGAGAAATTGTGCACAGCTACTCCCCCGCTTTTGCTTTCTCAGTAACCCAACCCAAGGCCTGATTTGAAAGTTGACAACTAGAATATGGATGTTTTACGATGTTTATCCAGCTTTGGCTGAACAGCTCTTTCTGTGTCATAAATACTTCATCGAAGGCAGAACTCATCTGAGAGATGACCGAGCTGGCAGCCAGCCAAGAGCCACAGCTCTGTTCTGTGCGGGGACCCCCCAGCCTCAGAGTCCGCCCGAGGGCTTGTCTGGCCCGCATGAGAGATTAATACCCTGTCTTAGCAGAGAAGTCAGTGCCATAACCGTCTTATTTCTACTTGAAGAAACAGGAAGTTTTAATTGGGGAAATGGCTTCTGTAACACATTGACCCCAGGATTCCCATGGCTTATCTTCGTAATCTGCAATCAAGCACCCTGCGCGTTGTTTTTTAGATGGGGTGTACGTGTTTGCCTGGCAGGATTGAATCCGTCACGGCAGTCTGTCTGTCTGCAAGTTCTGTGTCCGTGCACGCAGCTAACTCCGGTCAGAAGCACCGTGGTTGCATCTGTACTAAATGTTTTCTTGTCATTATTCCCCAAATAATATAGTATAATAATGTGTGTGTGTGTGTGTGTGTGTGTGTGACAGGTAGTCATCTGGAGCTAACTTATAGTATGTGGAATAAAATGTGTAGGTAATATGCAAAAACCATACCATTTTATGTAAGGGACTTGAGCATCCACAGATTTTTTTTTTAATGTTCACAGGGTCCTAGAATCAACCTGCTACAGTGTGTGTGTGTGTGTGTTGTGATTTTTTTTTATTGTTTTGCAAGTTAAAAATTAATTTTAGGATACTGCAGAGAGTATCAAAGTCATGAACTATGAAAACATGTACACAGGTTGTCAGTTTGCCAGTAATTATGACAGCTAACATGCACTTGCTACTGATCCGTCAACTTGAATTAGAGAAGAACTAAATAGAGAACAGAAATGATGTCAGATGTCACCGCTCTAGAAAGAAATCAAGTCACCCCTACTCTCTGGCTACTTGGCAAGTTATACCTAAGTGATGGGGGTTGGCCTTCTCTGATTACATCAGACAGAAGAAACTAAAAGTGGAACCAGATTAAACGACTTTATTGGTGTTATTGTTAAACTACCCAGGCAGCAAGAGTTCACTGTGTGTCCGCAATGCACCTTGTATGCGTTTTGAATGTAAATATTCTGTTTTATGGCAAAATAGCATAATTTAAGTGTCCAAACCCTTCTTGAGCATGTAAATCATTAGGAAAAAAAAACAACTCTCTTCTAATGCGGAGCTAGGGAGGTGCTTGTTGCTGTGGGTCTGGGGTCATGGGGGAGGAGCTTGTTGCCGTGGGTGGGCATTTAATCTGTAGGGAGGGGTCCTGCTGACCTCAACAGTGCAAAGAGACCGACAGGAAGTTGTCAAGTTCACACTACCACCTTGAGAGCCTCACCTCCTGTCCAACTTCCCCTAGGCTGGCCCAACCCATGAAAGGCCCCTCATCAGGAGTGCCGCAGGCTGATGAGCAAGCCTTAATGCTGTCCTGGGAAGGACATGTCAAGCCACAGCATTCCTTCACCTTGTTCCTCTCCCTTTTTCACCAAAGAGTCTTTTTTTTTTTTTAAAGCTTAAAGTTTTATTAATAATATTGGAACAAATAATATCAATAATTATATAGCTTTTACAATTTTGAAAGAATTTTCATATACATCAGTTAAACCCTCACAACATCCCTGTGAGGTAGGCAGGATAGTTGTTATTTTCCTATTACTAGTGAGAACAAGGCTCAGAGGTGAAGTAAGGTCACAGAGTTGGTAAATGAAGCCAGGACTAGAACATAGGCCTTCTGATATTCTGCCTCCCTGAGAACATTCAAGTAATGACATCCATGCTATATAACTCACATTTCTCCTATGATATTGATCAGATCTGTTTTTATAAGCTTTTATATCAACTTTCCCTAATGTCCATAAACCCTGAAGCTGTGATGAGACATATTCTACCTTGTTACTAGACTTTCTCACATGTGTCAAACACCATCCTAAGATGATACTTATGATTTAATTTTGAGATACTTATGAGTAAATTTTGAGGATCCTTGGCTACAAACTTTAAATAATGACAAGAAAATTCTGCTTAAGTTTTCCTATGTTGGGTATGTGAAACTGAAGACAAGCCAAACAAAATAGTTCTTTTTATATTCTCAAAAGCTTAGCAGTCTTTCTCAATAAGACTATAGGTTTTATATGAATATAAATGAAAAACAGGAAGTTGTTTACTAGGAAACCCATGCAGGGTACACCTAAATGGAGTCACTTGACACATTTTTTTCCCTTGTTGGCTTTACAGGAGAACTATTAGAGTCAACTGTCAACATTTGATCCTATCTCATGTGTGACACCCTCAGCAACAAGCTAGGAAATGATCTGATTGAACCAGTAGGAGGGCTCCAGCAGTAGTGACAAAGCATGTAAGCATGTGCTACAAAGAAAAGTCTTGCTGCTCAGTGGTTTTGTCTAGGTCCGGTGTAAGTTAATTATCAAACCAAAGAGTCTTTTAAGAAATCCTTTTAAAATATGTTGTGTCATTTTTCTGCTCTGATCAGAACTCCTTACTGTTTGACTCACTAGAAAATGCCAAAGTCCATGGAACGAGGTCGTTTCCACTTAGGACCTGGCCAGTCTGACCTCACTCTATGCTACTGTGGCGTTGGGAGTGTCCCCTCTTACCAGCCCCACTTCTGTCTGCGCGTTCTCGGCTAGGAATACTCGGCAGCCCGTCTTCTCTGTGAGTCTCACCTCTCCCACTCTGCTAAGTGGGACGGCATTCAAAGACCCTCCCTGGTCACAGGCAGCCTGGCACATACTCACATGCTCCTTGTCTCGAGTGCTCTTTTCCAATAGCTTTCTTAACTCTCTTGGCATGGTACATATGGGCCACCATCCCTTAGCCCCATTACGAGACATAAAGCATTCGGAAATCCTAGAATCCACTACACCTCATTTGCTAGCAGTACCTGGTATGTATTGAATGCACTTGAAGTGGCTGATTGAAGCCTGTTCTTATCCCGTTCAGCCCGAACACCAATGCATTTTACTTTAGAAGTTATAAAATATCCTAGAAATGTGCAGGACAGCACACACTCTTTCTGAAGTGTGCGATGGTTTGAATGTTCAGTACCTGTGACTTGGCGCTGCTGGGTTGCGTGTACTGGATGTCTGCTGCTGTTACAGCCTTCTTCGTCGCTTGACCTCTCCTTCTGAGTGCAGGAAACACTTGATCTATCTTCATTCCTAACATTTCTGACACGACAGTTCCACACAGTAGGAATCTCGACCACAGGCCTGGCATAGGGTGAGTTAAGGGGCTCAAGTCCCCAGAGGACTTACACCCACATCAGACACTAGTTGCCAGTCCACAGCTGCCCAGACATTGGACTGACCAGTTATAAATTGGGGGTTCCTACAACCCTTTATTATGCACTGTAAATTACCAGTAATGGCAAAAGGCTGAGCTGAGAAGCAGTCAGAGAGATGATGTCAGGGCCGCCCGCCCTGCCCTCCCGGAGCCTAAGTGAAACCCTTTCTTGTCCAGCCTCTCAGAAGCTCTTTGACCCCTGTGCTTTTGGGGTATTATGGAGGTGCCCTCATGTAGACAGATGGATTAGATCATAGGCCATTGATGATTAGCTCAGGCTCTGGCCCTGACCAGAGGTTAGGAAAGGAATAGAGAGTTGCAGCTCTGTGGTCGCTTGGTCAGATCCTCTGATGACATGCCCTCACCACCTGGAGCCTTTTGGGGGGTCTTCCAAGTGCCATCTAGGTGACGTAAACTCAGGTAAGGTTGAGAGGGTTTGTTAGGAATATAGAAGATGTTCTTTTTTATGATTTATTATTATTTATTTGAGACAGGGAGAGAGAGAATGGGTATGCCAGGGCCTCCAGCCACTGCAGATGAACTTCAGACACATGCGTCACCATGTGCATCTGGCTTACGTGGGTCCTGGGAAATCGAACCTGGGTCCTTAGGCTTCGCAGGCAAGTGCCTTAACTGCAAAGCCATCTCTCCAGCCCCTAGAAGCTGTTCTTATACCTGTTACTCAGGAAACCTTGAGTTCTTCCAGAGCTCTGTCAGAAATTGGAGAAGACAACCAAATATATCTCTTAGAATATCAGAGAATTTGGCACATATTTGTGGAAAACTGAATTTCCTTTTAAAAAATGAAAGCTGTTTTTTTTTTTCTATAAGTCAAGCTGAACAACGTGACCATTTATTTAGTGTCCCGCTCATGGCTAAGCTTATCTGATAGTATATGCCAAGAAGCAGCTTAGGAAATGAGGGGATTGCTCTGGCTCACAGTTCAAAGGGACTCTGTCCATTGTGGTGGGCCATGGCTGCTGGACTGAAGGCGGCTGGTCACACTGCAATTTTTAGTCACAAAGAAGGAAAGGACCGGAAGTAGGACCAAGCTATAAATCGCCAGGGTCCACCTCCCTCCCCGCCGTGGCCCACTTCTTCCACCTCCTAAATGGTTCCGCAAGCATCCCAAACACACCACCCGTGGAGGGCCAGCTCTTCAGACTCGAGCCTTCGGGGACCATGTCACGTTGAAACCACGATGGTGATCCTTCAGAATGCAAGGAAAGGAATATATTTTGGGTTATTACATCCTAACCACATGTGAATTACCAGCATGAGAAATTTATAAACTGACCCATTTTGTATCTGATGTGAAGTAATAGTGCTCATTGAAGACTGCAGTAATTTTCCATGTCCTTCTGTCTTCACCCGTTAGATCAGAGGTGGGGAAGGTGCAGTTGTCCCTACCTCGCAGGTGACCAGCTGAGGTGCAGAAGTAACTCCCACAGGCAGCAGGCATCTGGTCAAGGGCTCCCCTCCCCTCCCCTCTCCTTCCCTCTCCTCCTTCCCCTTCTCTTCCTCCTGCATTAGTTGTGCTCTGTCATCTCCATGGACAACTGTCAAGTCGCTGATTGAACTGTATTGAACAAAAAGTAAAAATCTTAATGGCTGGTGGGTGTGGGGGCGCACGCCTTTAATCCCAGCACTCGGGAGGCAGAGGTAGGAGGATCGCTGTGGGTTCGAAGCCAGCCTGAGACTCCATAGTGAATTCCAGGTCAGCCTGGGCTAGAGTGAGACCCTACCTCGAAAAACAACAACAAAAATCTTAGTAGTGTGGCTTTTTTATTTGCAGGTTAAGAATTTATACCAGTGGTCTAATCACTCTTAATTCTAAGGCTGTATAATTTCTACACCTATAAGAGATTTTTTTTTGTTTTGTTTTGTGAATTACCTCATGTAATTCATAACATGAAATCAGCCAGGATGAATGAAATTGTGTTGCATTAACAAACAGCCCCCCTCCATATTACTGCTTTCTACCAACAAGTGTTTCCTATTTCGTGGTCTATATTATTATATAAAGTAACCAGCCCCTCGACTGTCCACACGGCACTTTTTTAGCATAGCCCTTATCTTCTGGTTCCTGGGACAGGTCACCGGAACAGAGGCAGACTACATAGACGCGGGCTGCAGCAGGCCTTCCTGGTTCAGGGACGGAGCACCTGATTAGCACCGACTCAGGGAAGTGTCGTTTCGGCTTACAGTCTTGAGGGAAAGTTTTGTCGTGCCAGGGATAGCCTGGCCAGGACAGACAGCCCAGTGACACCTTGTCTTGGCTGCTGGGCAGAAGCAGCAAGAGTGAGCTGGCTGGCACTTGCGGGGGTCTCAGGCTGGACCAGGAAGTCCCAAGGCCGACCATCCCCCAGTGGCCACCACCTCCAGCAAGGCCCCACTAGCTAAGGACCAAATATGAGGCTTAGTTGTAATCATGAAGTCATGGGGAACATTTTACTTTCAAACTACCATCCTCAGTAACGACGTCGTCTTTTATTTATCACTGGCAAGATAAATACTTCATGGTAAGAGTTAATTTAATAGCTGCACTAAGGTCTGGGATAGTATAGTATAAATTTCTTGATAAACTTGAATAATATGTGTATGTCACCAGGAAATCGCATAAAATTCTCTAAGCTTTGATTTCCTCACTGATGAGGATCGTAATAAACTATACCAGTTAACTCATAAAACCAACTAACATAGCATTTTACACACTGTGAAATACAGCGTAAGTTCTGTTGCAGAGATCAACACTCAAAAATTCTAAGTTATGGGAATAATATTAATAATTACTGGCATCTGCATATGAAGCCAGCAATGGATATCAGTTTCTATAAAATTCTCATAAATGTTTGAAGCCCAGGGAGCAAAGCATCTGTCAGTGGGAAGATGCATTGCTGCAGGAGAAAATCAATCCGTTGTTTTTGTTTCTGACATGGTTTCTAATGTGTCCAGGAAAGTGGAATATGTAAGCATTAAATTCATAAGATATTACTAGTGCCAAGTTCTCGGTATTCGTCGTTGGAATGGGGAGGGTCTGATCCTGAGCAAAGACCAAGTGTCATTGAAAACCAAGTCCTACAATGAAGATTTGGTGATGAGGGTATCTTAACATGCCGAACTCCAGAGCCTGGCACTATTTCTGACAAATACCTCGTATTCAAAATGGTTTTGTTTAAAAATTAGTAAGCTGTGTGATGTGGGGGTCACAGTTGCAGTTTTCTAAGATGTTTGAAACAGGAGAGACCCGTTTTGAAATGTGTGAGTTGGGTGCAAACTTTCAAAGCTTCATGTCACCTCCAGTGGTGGTAGCTTACCTCTCTCTCTCTTTTTCGAGGCAAGCCCAACAGACCGGCCTTTTTCTTTCTCTCTCTCTGTCTCCCTCTCTCTCTCTCTTTCTTTCATGAGAGAGTAAGAGAGAGAGAATGGGCACACCAGGGCCTCCAGCCACTGTAATCAAACTCCAGATGTGTGCGTCACCTTGTGTGTCTGGTTTATGTGGGATCTGGGGAGTGGAACATGGCAAGTGCCTTAACTACTAAGTCCAGGCTAACCTGGAATTCACTCTGTAGTCTCAGGTTGACCCTGAACTCACAGCAATCCTCCTACCTCTGCCTCTCAAGTGCTGGGATTAAAGGCATGTGCCACCACATCCAGCTAATATTTTACTTTTAGTTAAAGTAACTGTTTCCTGGTTTTGATTAATTTATGTCAGTGTTCCAGTACAACTCCACCGATGCATTAGAAGCTCTGTGTGTGGTTTTCCCCACGTGAAATCAGTGGTTCTCTGCATTGGCCTCAGCTACTTCAACTTAAAAGAATAATTAGGGGCTGGAGAGATGGCTTAGCGGTTAAGCGCTTGCCTGTGAAGCCTAAGGACCCCGGTTTGAGGCTCGATTCCCCAGGACCCACGTTAGCCAGATACACAAAGGGGGTGCACGCATCTGGAGTTCGTTTGCAGTGGCTGGAGGCCCTCGTGTGCCCATTCTCTCTCTCTCTCCCTCTTTCTCTCTCTGTCACTCTCAAATAATTTTTTTTAAAAAAGAAAAAAATAATTAGTATTTTACTTGCCATTATCAATTCAGTCACATATGTAACAGTGGCACTCAGTTCTTTAGAGGGAAAGAACAGTTTAGAGTATCAGTGCCATAAATAGACAGATCTGTTTGTCTTGAGGCTACAGCCAGACAGTCAGCAAAGTAAAGTAAATACATCCATTTCATCGACTGCAAAGACATGCATAAGAGCTCAGTCTGTCTTAAGTGAAAGAGGATTGGCAGGGTTCACCAAGTATGGGCATTAAAACCAAGGTGGAAGCTGATGAGATGGCTTAGCACTTAAGGTGCTTGCCTGCGAAACCGAAGGACCCAGGTTCAATTCCCCAGGACCCACATAAGCCAGGTGCACAAGGTGGTGGTGCATGTGTCTGGAGTTCATCTGCAGTGGCTGGAGGCCCTGACACACCCATTCTCTCTGTCTCCCTCTCTCTCTTTCAAATAATTTTTTTTTTTAAAGAAGGGCTTTTTAATGTTGCTGGATGGGATTTTCCCTTTTTGCATAGTAGCACCAACGGAGCCCTGTGTGGCTGTAAGGGTGCAAACCAGAACCGAAATCAAGACAGCTCCAGGGTGCCTGGAACTCGGTCCTGCAGGGACAGTAGCTTTACATGTGATGCCACAAGCTCCAGTCTTTAGAAACCTGGCCTCGTAAGTGTGACTTGGTTTTCCTCCTCAAGCTGCCTCATTGCCCTGAGCAAAAGGAGACTCCAGCTGTCTGGTCTAACCCCTGTGACTGATGGGGATGTAGGCCTCAGGAGAAAGTGTGAACTGCCTGAAGCAGTTGATGGGCAGGAGGGGCCAGTGACACCAAGTGCAGCCGTTAAGACACTTGGGCTGGAGAGATGGCCTGGTAGTTAAGATGCTTGCCTGTGGAGCCTAAGGATCCAGGTTCGATTCCCCAGGACCCACATAAGCCAGACACGCAAGGGGCCTGGACTTTGTTTGCTGGATGGGATTTTCCCTTTTTGCGTAGTAGGCATAGGCCCTGCTGTGCCCGTTCTCTCTCAGATAAAAATAAAAATATATTTTTTAAATACAGAACACATGGGACAGGTCTCATGTTGCAGACCTTTACTTCCCCTCCCTCCACGCACCACGGCACCTCTCATGTTCTCTGTCCCTCTGCTGCTTCGTACGTGGATCGAGCCTGGGGCTGAAGGAAACGGGCATCTGCAGAAACCATAAAGGTAGACAGAGTCAGGTTTGAGTACAAGCCCATGACCCCGGCGCCGTCTGCCGGTCCCCCAAGCACGTATGGTTGAGAGTTGCTTAAGAAAGGAAGGGTGCTTTGTCTAGTCACGTCATCGTCTCGACAGATGGCTCTTCAGATGAATTCCTCGGCCCGCTCTTCTGTTGTGCTAGTGATAATGCCGTGAACGACTGTCGCGGGCATGGCTGAACGTCTGCTGTGGGCCAGGCGTGTGGCAGGCTTCTGTGGCACCTGATGCTTAGAATTCATGAGGCATTTTCAGAAGTAAAGCAGCAAGGAGGTGCTTGACCAGGGCGAAAGCCCTGGCTTTGTCAGGTTTCTTCCTGGAGAACATTCAGTCTGCATCTTCTGCTCCAGTGAGTGTTTTTTACCCAGCCTGGGTGTCCCTTCAGAGACTTGAAGAGTGAAAGTCACATTTAGAAGTCCTTTGTAGTTCTTGGGACTGGCTCCTCATAACTGTGAAGGGGACATTCTAGGCTTCCTTTGTTTTGACTAAACACAGACTTTGTTCAGTCTTGCCCCATATAAGAAGTCCTGGCCAGTTGGCCATTTGGCCAGTGTATAAGAGTCTCTCCAGGCAGGAAATATATAAGGTTGGAATTCTAAGCAAGAAGAAGGCATGCGTTCATATCTCAACATATATGCTGTCTCGCATCTATCTCGGCACGTGTGCTGTCTTGTCTTCCGAGGTGTGGGTGTTCTAGAGAAGGTGTCAGGGTCAAGTTTGGGCTAGACCAAGACCAGCCAGTTATGCAGTGGCCTCCATTACATTATTTAGCCATTCCCTGTCCCACCTTGACAGTGTATTGTGGTCTTTTCTGGCCCAGGTCGAACTGGAAGGTACACCCTGATAGAGAAATGGAGAGACACCGAGAGACACTTGGCGCCTCACGAGAACCCCATCATATCTCTGAACAAGTGGGGGCAGTATGCTAGCGACGTCCAGCTCATCCTGCGACGGACCGGGCCGTCCCTCAGTGAGCGACCCACCTCGGACAGCGTGGCTCGGATTCCGGAGAGAACTTTGTACAGGCAGAGTCTGCCTCCCCTAGCCAAGCTGAGGCCCCAGGTAGACAAATCCATCAAAAGGAGGGAGCCTAAGCGGAAATCGCTGACATTTACAGGAGGTGCCAAAGGCTTAATGGACATTTTCGGGAAAGGGAAAGAAGCGGAATTTAGGCAGAAGGTGGTGAGTAAGTGCGGGGCGACGGCCGACGAGCTGAAGAGGCTGATCCGGCTGCAGACGGAGAGGCTGCAGTCCATCGAGAAGCAGCTGGAGGCCAGCGACCGGGAGATCCAGTCGTGGGAGCAGAGGTATAACTCCAGCCTCGAGGAGGAGGTGGTCCGCCTTGAGCAGAAGATCAAGAGGAACGACGTGGAGATCGAGGAGGAGGAATTCTGGGAGAATGAGTTGCAGATCGAGCAGGAGAACGAGAAGCAGCTGAAGGACCAGCTGCAGGAGCTGAGGCAGAAGATCGCCGAGTGTGAGGGCAAGCTGCGGGACTACGTGGCGCAGATTCAGGCCATGGAGAGCGGCCTGGAGGCCGAGAAGCTGCAGCGGGAAGTGCAGGAGGCCCAGGTCAACGAGGAGGAGGTGAAGGGGAAGATCGGCAAGGTGCGAGGGGACATTGACATCCAAGGGCAGCAGAGCCTGAGGCTGGAGAACGGCATCAAAGCTGTGGAAAGGTCTCTTGGGCAGGCCACCAAGCGGTTACAGGTAAGGATGTTTTAACAGGGAGCACGTTTCATCTGAGAACTACTCTGCTCTCAGAGATAATTCTGTGACTGCTTTTTTTTTTGGTTTTTTTGAGGTAAGGGTCTCACTCTGACCTGGAATTCACTGTGTAGTCTCAGGGTGGCCTTGAACTCACAGCAATCTTCCTGCCTCTGCCTCCCAAGTGCTGGGATTAAAGGCATGCACCACCACACCCAGCCAAATTTTTTAAAAAAATTATTTTAATTTGAGACAGAGAGAGAGAATGGGTGCACCAGGGCCTCCAGCCACTGCAAATGGACTCTAGACGAGTGTGCCCCCTTGTGCATCTGGCTAACGTGGGACCTGGAGAATCGAACCTGGGTCTTTAGGCTTCGCTAAGCCATCTCTCCAGCCCCCAATTTTTTTTTTTTATATTAACAACTTCCATGATTATAAAAAATACCCCATGGTAATGCCCTCCCTCCCCTGACTTTCCCCTCTGAAACTCCATTCTCCATCATTATATCCTCCCCCTCTCAATCTGTCTCTTTTATTTTGATGTCGTGATCTTTTTCCTCCTATTATGATGATCTTGTGTAGGTAGTGCCGTGGCTGCTTATTTTTAAGGAATATAATTTCGCATATCTAAAGAATCGTAAGTGTGGCTTTGTTGGACAGCCTTACCGACTCCTGTGACAGGTGTGGAAGCGTAGGTCCGAGGCCTGGCTGAGGTCCGAGCCACACTGATGCCCGCTCTGTGAAGAGACTGCTGAGCTGTGTGGTTCGTGGCTGGAGGCCGTCCCGTCAGAGCCGCGGTGCCCACTGGCAGTGAGCCACAGCGGATGGCCAAGTATGACTCACCAAGGAGTGCGTGACTGGGTGGCCTGTCTCTTCGGCAGTGTCCAACACCAGCTTCTATCCTGAGACATAGTTGCTTTCCACAGTCCATAGGACATCCTTCATTCTCCTGGGTCCCCTCCACTTTCTGCTCTGTCATATGTTTGAGGGGTCTATATATTTATTTCACCACTCAGACCCCCAGCTGCTCAATCAGCCAGCATTGGATGCTATTCTTTTTTTTTTTTTTTTTTTTTGTTGTTGTTTGGTTTTCCGAGGTAGGGTCTCACTCTGGTCCAGGCTGACCTGGAATTAACTCTGTAGTCTCAGGGTGGCCTTGAACTCACGGCGATCCTCCTACCTCTGCCTCCTGAGTGCTGGGATTAAAGGCGTGCGCCACCACACCCGGCTGGATGCTATTCTTGAGCACACTGTGACATGAAGTTGCACGGATGGATCAGACAGCCTCTAACAGATGAAAAAGACACATGATTTATTAAATTCAATTTAAACAAGTGTCCAATAAATTATTTTAAAATATCCAGTAACTTTCAAAGTTTATGCTTAGTCTTAGCCACACCTCAAGTGCTTGTTAGCACCTTAGCAGTCAGCACAGGTCGGCCATTTCCACCTGTTGGCCTGAGCTAGTCAGAAGCTGTGGTTACAGGGTAGTCCGTGACACAGCTCCAGGACACTTGTTAGAAACTCAAGATGTGGGGTGCGGGGGAGGGTATTACCATGGGATACTTTTTATAATCATGGAAAATGTTAATAAGAATTGAGGAAAAAATTTAAAAAAAAAAAAAAAAAGAAACTCAAGACGTGTGTCATAAGGAGAGCCCAGGTCACACCTGTGCATGCTGTTGCTAAGGGACCAACTCACGCCTGTGCACGCTGGTCCTAAGAACCCAGGTCACACCTGGGCACACCTGGGCACACCCGTGCTGAGAGGAGCTGACTTGGCATGGGGGTGAGCAGTCTCAGCAGTCAGAGAATTCTAAGGTTTCAGGAAAAAAAAAACATGGGATTTCCTTCCTTTGTCACTTACTTTAGAAAAGTCAAGCCACCATGAAGGTGGTGAGAACCAGGAATTTATGCAGTTGAAGGTTGCCAGCCTCTGGTGGTCGGTATTTGACCGCGTGGAGTCGTTTTGTCATTGAGAAGGCACATTGGGCGTCGCACTGCCTGTGTTACTGCTTAGGAAACGCCAACAGTCCGCCTAGTGAACCCCACTGCTCTCTACTCGTCAAATTACTAACAGGCAGCGAGCACTCAGATTTAACTCTCACGCTGACGAGGAACCAGGTGACCAGCATCGCAACTGTTAGTGGGCTTAACCATCACGCTAACTAGCAGTCGGTTTTTGGGCAGACAATAACTCAGGAGCCATGGTGCCGAAAGCTCTATCCCACAGTAGTGAATTCCAGGTCAGCCTGGCCTAGAGTGAGACCCAACCTCGAAAAACCAAAAAAAAGAAAAGAAAAACCAAAAAAAAAACACTGAATTAGTGGCTTCTGGATTCTTGTCTTAGGAATTTTGACAAATAAATCCCAGAGACCAGAGGATAAGCTTCAGAAATATTTAATGAGATCTGGAGAAATGGCTCAGCGGTTAAGGTGCTTGCTTACAAACCCTAACAGCCTGAGTTCGAGTCCCAGTACCCATGTCAAGCCAAATGCCCCAAGTGACGCGTGCATCTGATGTTTGTAGTGGTTGGCAGCCCTGACATGCCCGCTCTCTTCCTCACTCCACCTCTCTCTGCTTACAAGTAAATAAAAAGAAAACATATTCTACTATAGGGAGAGATTACAGAAAGGGAGCTTAAGAGAAGGAAAGAATACAGAAGTCTTGTCCAAAGAGGGACAGGAGTGGGGTTCCTGGAAATGGGAAAGCCCACTCGGAGACCCAGGTTGGGATCTTTTAAGGGAGCCTACTGGCTAAGGGACTGACCAGGTCAGTTCAGCCCTGACACCGGGTGTCTGGGAGGCATCAGGTTCTAATCCCGTCACATTCCTTTCTCTCCCGGGCAACCCAAAGCGTCCATCCATCTCCTCTGAAGGAGTTTTAGGGAACAGAGATAAGAGAAAAGCCCTGTTCTTCCTCTAGTCCCAAGAGCACTTTCTTCCAAGGAGAAAGCTGTCCACTTTAGGGGTCTAGTTAACTCTAAACTGCCTCACCATGAAAACTTGCTCAGCATCTTGTTAAAAACCCACAGCTCCAGGTCTTGGAAACCACGTTGCTGTTATTTTGCAGCCAGTTCTGAAGTGATTAATAGGGAAGTTCGTGAGCAGCTCAACACGATGATGGTAACGCTGAGACAGACAGATACCAGTGTTTTGGAAGAAACGCTAAGGACTTGTGTTTCTTTCTTTTTAATTTTTAAATTTTTATTAACATTTTCCATGATTATAAAAAAAATCCGATGGTAATTCCCTCCCTCCCCCCTGACACTTTCCCCTTTGAAATTCCGTTCTACATCATATTTTGTGTTTCTTTCATGTGAGCGATGAGTGTGTGGTGAGACTCCTAAGGGAAGCCTGTCACTGAAGAGGACACGCTGAGGAAGTCTTGTCTTTGTTTGCTCGGGTTCTGGCCCTGCTAGAGAGACTGTATTCTTTTTTTTTTTTCCTCAATTTTTATTAACATTTTCCATGATTATAACCCCCCCCCTTTCCCTTTTGAAATTCGATTCTCCATCATATCCCCTCTCCATCTCAATCAGTCTCTCTTTTATTTTGATGCCATGGTCTTTTCCTTCTCTTATGATGGTCTTGGGTAGGTGGTGTCAGGCGCTGTGAGGTCATGGATATCCAGACCATTTTGTGTCTGGAGGGAGCACATTGTAAGAAGTCCTACCCTTCCTTTGGCTCTTACATTCTTTCTGCCATCTCTTCCGCATTAGAACCTGTGCCTTGGAAGGGTGTGATCAAGAGGTTACTCAGTATTCCAGTCACTTCTTTCCAGCACTATGATACCTTCTGAGTCATCCCAAGGTCACTGCCATCTGAAAAGAGAATCTCTACCCAAAGTGAGAGTAGCGTTAATATAAGGGTATAAATATTAAGAGAAGTGCTTACTGGGCAGTTTGATAAGCATTGTGTATACATTTTTCCAGACATCAGCAGATGTTACACCCCTAGGGCTCATGACTACCCCTGTTTTAAGTTTGCAGTATCAGGGATGTGTTTCCCCCCATGGAGCGGGCCTCCAGTCCAATTGAAGGGCAGTTGGTTTCCACCATGACAGACGTTTCACTATGGCACCCGTTGGCACATTTGGCCTGGCTGGCCAGTTATGAGGCTTGCAGTGGAGGAACCGTATTCTCATTAGCCCTTGTGTCCACGTGAACCAGGGTGCGTGGAAACAGGTGTCTACCTCCCACCCCACAGAGTAAGTGTCTGTCACTAGGACACCCCAAATGCCCACCCAGTCTCCAGATCACAGGGTGACAATGGTGATTTCCTCCCAGGACAGAGAGCAAGAGCTGGAGCAGCTGACCAGAGAGCTGAGGCAGGTCAACCTCCAGCAGTTCATCCAGCAGACCGGAACCAAGGTGACCGTGCTGCCGGCCGAGCCCACGGAGCTGGAGGCCTCGCAGGCAGGCGCAGACAGGGGTAAGGCGCCGGCGGGGCTGCTCTCTGCCGCTCAGGCTTCCTGCTGAGCTTGAGCAAGCTGCTTGCGTTCGTTCGGTAACATACGAGTCCGTCATTCGTGGCTAGTTTTCTTAAATGGGCCACGTACAAAAACTCACCTACTTCCTGTTTCTGGGGAAGAACAAAAGCATTTAGCTCGTTTACCTACACGAGTGCTGTAATCCCAAATCTCCACCACTGCTTTATTTGTGTGTGAGGGAGTGTATGGGCCTCTTGCCACTACAAATGAACTCTGGCTTGACATGGGCCCTGGGGAGTTGAACCCAGGCCAAGAAGGCTTTGCAAGCAAGCAACTTTAACTGCTGAGCCATCTCCCCTAAGCTGCTTCGTTATTAAACTTTTTACTGACGTGTACGTGATGATGTGATCGTACTGTACTAATTAGCTCTTTAACTCCTCTCAAGTCCCTTCTTCCTCTCCTAAGTCTTTGTTACTGAATTGTAGTGATATTTAAATAAGTTCCCCATTACCATATGCATGTGGCTTGACAAACTAAGGAAAGAGGAAAGACAAAGCAAAAAAAAAAATTAAAAGTTCACCTTTGAAAAATACCTTTCACTGTTCCTATTTGCATCAACTGGTTCTTCAGGTAGACTCCCTCCAGTCTGGAGCCTCCTTGTTCCTCCCTTGCTCTCAGCAGTTCTCTGTCCGGTCCCTGGGCCAGGGCTGACCCCAGTGCTCAGAGCTCCTGGCCAGCAGCACCCACCGCTGACTGTCTCTTTCCCGTTTAGAGGCGCCATTCCAGGCTGGGTCCCTGAAGCGACCTGGTTCATCGCGGCAGCTCCCCAGTAACCTCCGCATTCTACAAAATCCCGTCTCATCGGGTTTTAACCCCGAAGGCATCTACGTATAACGTTGTCTGTCTTCAGGGAGAAATCCAGCAAAGGTACCAAGGACAAGAAAAATCCGTCTTCGGTCTGTGCCAATGATGAACAGAGGACGTCTCACAAGCCACTGTACCTTTTCTGTCCTGAGTTGCAAACCACTCCGAGCCACGCCTGTGCGCTGATGCTAAAGGACAAGGGAGCGGCAGCGACGCGTCGTGGTCCCGCGGCCGCGCTGCAAAGCCTTCATTTCTGTGAGCATTAGGGCAGTATTATACTATAGTGTATACACAAATAAACCGTGCGTTAAGAGTAAAGAGAAGTATGTGACTGGCTTAGCTTAATTTATTCCATGTACTTGATAAAGTGTGGATGTTGATGTTTTTTACTATGTTCGCATTTATCCTGTGACCTGTGTTAAATAGTGTGATTATGATTTTGTGTGCATGTTGCCAGACCGCATCCCTGCGCCGCCACGTACAGCTATGCAAGCATCACGGGCGCTCCAGCGTCCGGACGAGCTCCAGGTGAGGCGCTGCACTCGCTCTATGAACCTCCCCTAGCATTGCTTCCGTAGGTGAAACAGTTCAGGTTTCTTTTCTGGAATTTAACCTTCTCAATAGTCCCAAACATATATCTATAACCGCATTATGTGACAGAAGTATTTTTCATGGGGTAAGTTACACACACAGAAGGTTTGCAGTCTGTCACAGACAGTCAAACAAAAATGCAGTGTGAATATCCAAACAGGCATGGCATTTCCTGACACCTACATGGCTTACACCTGCCCGGCCTTTTCATTTCCTCTCCGCTCATTGACCTCAGTATTCACATAACAGGAGCTGCAGGCACCTGAGGGTCAAGCTGATAGACTCTGGGAATCGCGCTGCATCTTAAAGCAGTCCACTTCCTGCGTGTGGTCTGCTTCCATCCACACCACGGGTAGGCACTTGCTTCCCGTAACGTGTCATATGGACTGGTTTGCTTTCCCCAATCACTGACACAAAGGGAGAGGAGATGGCAGGTGGGTATTTTTTTTTTTTACATCAAAGTATATTTTCATTTTAAAAGTGGATTAACACAGTATTCCCGTGGTTACAGGAAAGGGTTGGGTCTTAGGCGTGAAGGCGGACACACGCCTCATTTCTGGCTAAATGAACTCCGAGACTGCTGCCTTGCTTGCTCGGGCTCCCCGTGAGTGGCTATGAGAACACGTAGCTCTTCCGGTGAGCTGACCGTGACAGAGGGCGGCCAGGCAGCATACGCCTGCCTCGGGTTCTTGACTCAGCAAGTGGTTCTTGCCATTACTGCAAAAAAAAAAACCTTGAGAAATAAATGATTCTCATCTTGGGCACACCGCCTGGACACACTTGCTCCCAATTAACAACTGTTACTTCATATCTACATCTATTTAAAAATCGAGATAATTAAAAAGCAAAATAATTTTGCAGCTTTTTTTTTTTTTTTAGTTTTTCAAGGTAGGGTTTCACTATAGCCCAGGCTGGCCTAGAATTCACTTTGGAGCCTGAGGGTGGCCTCAAACTCACAGCAATCTTCCTACCTCTGCCTCCCGAGTGCTGGGATTAAAGGTGTGCGCCACCACGCCCGGTTTACATCCCTCATTCTTAAAGATTCCCATACTATTCTGAGTCAGAGAAATTGAAGCCTTATTCACAAAGTAAAATGTGATGTGAATTCATTGAGTTCAACTTGAAATGAAATGCCAAGCCGTAGTTACGTTCAACTTTGTCGTTAAAAATTACAAAGATGAAGCTGGGCGTGTTGGTGCACCCCCATAATCCCAGCATTCTGGAGGCCTAGGCAGAAGGACAGCAAGTCCCAGGCCAGCCTGGCTCCAGTGTGGAACCCTGACTCAAAAACAACAACAGCAAAAAGTCACGAAGATGCCTTGGGGTACATGAGAACATCACAGAGTCAGCATCATTCTGTTGCTGTGAATTACTATCAGAGCTAACTGATTCTAAGGAAAGACAGTGCCCTCCCACCAGCTGGAACCAGGTAGTCTCCAGACCGTGTCACAGTTAACTTCTGTGAGTCTCTATGCCGTCCCATAATCTCCACGAGCTTATTTACATATGGCTGAAAAGAAGGCTCAGCAGTTAAAGGTGCCTGCTTGCAAAACCTGCCTGCCTGGGTTGGCGTGATTCCCATGTAAAGGTAGACACGCAAAAGTGATGCATGTGTCTAGAGTTTGCAGCGGTGAGAGGTCTTGACATGCCTATTCATCCTTTCTCTTGCTCTGCTCACAAGTAAATAAACATATATAACAGAAGCGTTGCATCCTGGATGGGAGGCGAGTATTGGTGTGAACCAGAACGCTGAATACCTTATCAGCTGTGGCTCTTCTGGAAGCACGTACCTGAGGAATGTTTTCTAAAATCTTTTTAAATAGAGGGGGGAGAAAAAAACAACTAATTTCTATAGTAACATCTGAAAATATTTTAGTTATTTGTGACTATTTTTACCTGTTGTGAGTACATATGAATTAACTTAAGTGCTACATCTTTGGGTATACTCCAGAGAGGCATAGATAATGGTATGTAAAAATACCAAATATAAAATTTTGCATCCAGGGGAAATATTCAGGTTGTCAATAAATTAGATTACAAATAATTTTTGTGTTTTTTTTTTTATTCATGCTGTTGTGGATCATTTTATTGTGATTTTCTACAAGTAATAAGTGAGGTAGTTTTTTCTCTAACCACAAATACTTCGAAATCACTCTGGTCAGTTCGACCTCTGTCCTCATACAAGGACCCACAGGTGATGACCCCTTTTTTCTTTTCTTATTTTCCTTATGAGATATTCCAGTCTGCCAGCGTTGGCTTTTTGTCTTAATGCACAGGGATATGTGTACATACATACACGGCTTCAGTTGTGTTAATAGAAGTTGTCCTCTTAATTCCCAGTCACGAGTGAGCACATTATCAATGCCTGGAGCTGATTAGTTGCAGACGAGAGTTCATTCCAGCCCGATACGTAAAATGTGTAACAAGAAAACCTCACGGGCTCCCACCAAATGAACTTCCGCAGTGGAAGGCAACTTCCTTTGTGAGTAAGAGTCAAGAGGATTTTGGAGAAAAGAAGTCGTCATTTCTGTGAACATCTTTCCACGCCAAAGCTCTGACAGGTTGAGGAAATTCTGCAGAAAAGCAGTCTTGGTTTCAGGCACGCAGAAGCGATGGGCAGATGGGCCGTTGCGTTGTACATTGCCTTTGACAAATTGGGCCTTAATTGATTTGTACCTAACGATGCTGTATTTGCGTTCTTCTTGTCTGTATTAGTCTCCATATGCCAAACTCCTGCTCGTAAATACTTTTTTTTTGTTATGTCAGTGGTTTTCAGTTGCCTGTGTGCTGCTGCTGTAGCATCTTGAGTTCTGGGTGAAGGCCATCAGCTGTATCAAAAGTCACACAATCAACTATTTATTCAGTATTGCTGCTTTGCATTTTTTCGAGGAGCTCCTGACGCCGGGGCCGTGACTGCCTGGAAGATGCAGGAGCTCTTCCCGATGCGTTTTATATATTTTTAGAAACCAAATAAATGCAGATGACTATTTAGTATACTAATGATATTAAACCAGCAGAAATATAAAGGCAATAAAGTAAATGCATATATATGGGGGGAGGGGGGGAGGCTAAAATTCTAGGTTTACAGCCAGACATGGTGATAGCTCGAAATGTATTTCCCAGTGTCCTTTCTCACTGACCCTAGAAGGATCTGAGTTATCGCAGCTTTAAACCGAAACTCGCCACGTCACAGACTGTGGGCCCTGAATATGCTTCTCGTGCTGCTTTGTTTATGGACAAATAAAACTCTGTAATATGTATCATATGTAATATTTCCTTTTGCCTTTCATTTCAAAATGTATATTTTCTGATTATTATCATGAGCTGTAAAGCAGAGGATTACTATCTGATATCTCTCAAATAATAAATTTTCAGGATTCATTTGGGAAGTACAGTGTGTTTGTTTCTTATGTGATTAAATATTTTACTGAATAATTTTGTTTCCTTTCAAAGATGCCAAAGAAAGTAAGAATAAATTTATATATGTAGATTTTTTTCATTTACATTTCTAATTCTAGTGTTTTAAATTCTTTTTAGGGCTTGAGAGATGGCTTAGCGGCTAAGTGCTTGCCTGTGAAGCCTAAGGACCCCGGTTTGAGGCTCGATTCCCCAGGACCCACGTTAGCCAGATGCACAAGGGGGCGCACGTGTCTGGAGTTCGTTTTCAGTGGCTGGAGGCCCTGGTGCACCCATTCTCTCTCTCTCTCTCTCTGCCTCTTTTTCTCTGTCGCTTTCAAATAAATAAAAATTTAAAAAAATTAAAAATTAAAAAAAACTTTTTAATAAATTTTTAAAATTTATTTAACAGAGGAAAAGAGGCAGAGAGACAGGATGGGCTCACTGGGGCATCCAGCCACTGCAAATGAACTCCAGACATACGTACCATCTTGTGCATCTGGCTTACATGAGCACTAGGGAATTGAACCTGGGTCCTTAGGATTCACAGGCAAGTGCCTTCACCACTAAGCCATCTCTTCAGCCCTAATTCTAGTTCTGTAGTTTATGCTTTTCTACTCTGCCAGAGTCCCGTTTTCCTAGCACTGTATCTACCAGTCTGTGCTGTGCCTAACAGATTCACTCACCGGGCGTGTGCACATCGCCCAAGGCGGCGGGAGAAGCTGGCAGAACGGAAGTGGGGGTGGATAGCTCAAACTTACGATAGCTCGGCCAGGATCTGCAGAAAATCTGCGGATGTGTGAAAATCGAGTGACTTACAATGCTTAGAACTATCTATTGTTCAAAAGAGAGCTGCTTCCTCAAAGCAGAGCTTACGTAAGAAATGATGAAAGGGCCTGGAGAGATGGCTCAGCGAAGCCTGAGGACACTCTTTCTATTGTAGGGCCCATCTGATTTACCTGGGAGTCGTGGTTCTTTCTGACAAATGGGAAAGATTAGATACTACACCTAAAGCTTGGTCAGCAAAAAAAAAAAAAAAAAGAAAAATGACAGTGGTGAGCTCAAGCTAAGAGCCCACGTGGGTGAGTGGATAAAGGGACCGTGAAATTCCATGGATGATGGAACAGAAGTTAGGAGAGAGCATACCGGCACCATTATGACCACTATGCTGAGTAAAATAAGGCAGACCAAAGCCTGTTTGATCTCAGTCCTATAGAATCTAAAACACACCAAGTTCATAGGAACATCTAGTCGCCAGGGGTGAGGAGGGGGAGAAATGGGGAGCTACCACCCAAAGGGTACAGTTATGCAAGGAGGTCTGATCACCACAGGAGGAACATGGGGCTTGAAACAGGTTTGGGGAAAGTGCGTGAAAGACTTTCAAGGCCCAGGACCAGAAGGTGATTGACTCTGAGTGGCCTCTTTCTAACCCAGCTAGGATCGGTTGGCACCCATGTTTTCTTTGGGCCTCTGTCCCTGGCTAACTACCTATGAAAAGACACCCTTGCTCTTATTTTCTGTCATGTAGAACACTACCTGTCACTTCCAAAGACTGATCCTGTGAGAAGTTTCCTCTGTGCCTTCAAAAACCCTTGTTCCTGCCCTACTGATGTTAGCTAAGAAACAAACAAAAAACCCACATGATTCAGCATCTTTCTTCTCTCCACCCCAGATTAGGTTTACCCGTCCTATGAATATGGGGTAGCATCCTTTGTTCCCAGTCACGCTTGTTTTTTTTTTTTTCTTAAATTTTTAAATTTATTTTATTTATCCATTTTGAGGGAGAAAGTGAGAGGGAGAATTAACGTGCTAGGGCCTCAGCCTCTGCAAATGAACACCAGATGCTTGCGCCACCTGGTGGCCACGTGCGGCCTTGCGCTTGCCTCACCTCTGTGCGTCTGGCTTAGGTGGGATCTGGGTAGTCGAACATGGGTCCTTAGGCTTCGCAGGCTAGCACCTTAACTGCTGAGCCATCTCTCCAGCTCTCCTGTCACCCAGCCTGGTCCATCTTCACTGAACTGTAAGGGCCACAGGGATCACTACCTATTTTCTTCACTCCAGGCACTGGTCTGTAATGCACCCTCAATAAATGTGAGTTGCATTGAGAGACATGAGGAATCTCCAGTCCGCTGCTTAAGAGCCGACTCCTGGCCCAAGTCAGGTGACTAACAAATTCTCCTGGCTCCACAGCCGGGTCCTGCACTCCACACAGCCTCTGCCTCTCTCCTGCACTCCTGGCTCCGCCAGTGGTACTGGTAGTAAAGGAGAAAACAGCAGAAGCAGGAACAGAGACGATGACGTACTGAGGTGACCCAGTCCCATCTACCCTGCTGTGCTCCTGCTTGAGTGACACTGTTCTGCCACCCGCTTGCGAGAAGTCTACCAGGGCTGGAGAGATGGTTTAGCGGTTAAGCGCTTGCCTGTGAAGCCTGAGGACCCCGGTTCGAGGCTTGATTCCCCAGGTTAGCCAGATGCACAAGGGGCGCACACATCTGCAGTTCATTTGCAGTGGCGGGAGGCCCTGGAGTGCCCATTCTCCCTCTCTCTCTCTCTCTCTCTATCTATCTCTCTCTCTCTCTCTCCCCCTCTCCCTCTCCCTTTCCCTCTCCCCCCTCTCTCTGTCATTCTCAAATAAATAAAAATTTTTTTAAAAAGTCTGCCAGGGTTGGAAGGATGGTTTAACAGTTAAAGCACTTGCCTGCAAAGCCAAAGGACCCAGGTTCAATTCCCCAGGACCCACGTTAGCCAGATGCACAAGGTGGCGCACGCGTCTGGAGTTCATTTGCAGTGGCTGGAGGCCCTGGCGCACCCATTCTCTCTCTCCCTCTCTCACTGACTCTAATAAATTAAAAAAAAATAAATAAAAACTTACAGAAAAACCAAGTCAGCCACCCTGAGAAGGTCTGTAGCATCTGATCCCACTGTGCTGGCCCGTGTGCGGTGCTTCGAACATAAAATGTCCCCACTGACTCACATATTGCGTACTTAATCCAGTCGGTGGCTATGGAAACTCTAACCTTCAGGGACCATTGTGAGTGAGCTGGCAGAAAGAATGTAAGTGCCAAATGATGGGGAAGAGTGCTTTGTCATTGTTTTTTATTACTTATTATTTTTGAGACAGAGAGGCTGAGAGAGAATGGGCATGCCAGGGCCTTCAGCCGCTGCGAACGAAGTCCAGACCCATGCGCCCCCTCGTGTGCATGTGTGACATTGCGCACTTGTGTCACTGCGTCTAGCTACGTGGGACCTCAGTTGAATCTGGAGATTCAGACACGCACTCTCCAACTTTGCAGGCGGGCACCTGAACCGCTAAGCCATCTCTCCAGCCCGAGGAGTGCTTTGGAATGCTGTCTTCCAGGCACAAAGTGGCTGCTGCGATCATGATCTCCTGTGGTCTAATGCTGCCTACACGGGACCTGGACAGTAAGAGAGCAAACACCAAAGGACAAGCAGGATGATATCAAAATATTAGAATGGCTGGTTGGAAGGAAGAGAGCTTCGGCGAAGGGAAATAGGGGACAAGTTGGAAGGAAGAGAGCTTCAGCGAAGGGAAATAGGAGAGGGGGAAGGGAATTATGATCAGGGTATATTGTGTATATGAATGGAGACTGTCAATAAAACCTTTAAGAAAGTCGAGCCTTGGGCTGGAGAGATGGCTTAGCGGTTAAGCGCTTGCCTGTGAAGCCTAAGGACCCCGGTTCGAGGCTCGGTTCCCCAGGTCCCACGTTAGCCAGATGCACAAGGGGGCGCACGCGTCTGGAGTTCGTTTGCAGTGGCTGGAAGCCCTGGCGCGCCCATTCTCTCTCTCTCCCTCTACCTGTCTTTCTCTCTGTGTCTGTCGCTCTCAAATAAATAAATAAATAATTAAAAAAAAAAAAAAAAGAAAGTCGAGCCTTGATGGAGAAAGTATGTCACTTGGGGCTGGCATTGGGGTGTTACAGCTCAGCCCCAGTCTCATTTGTCTCTCTCTCTCTCTCTCTCTCTCTCTCTCTTTTGGTCTCTCTTTGCTCTCTCCCTATTGATGTGATGCCTGCTGCCTGCCCGGCTGTGCTTTGCCCACCATGTGAGCTGTCATCAGCACTTTCCTTCCCTGAGCCGCTTCCGGTTGGGCGTTTTGTCCCAGCAACGGGAAAGTAACCGACACAGAGGGACTAGGGGCCAAGGCATCCAGGGGTCTGACAGCCTCTGTTGTCATCCGTCTTCCCGTGCGTCACGGACGCTAGGCACGGACACTCGAGTTGGAGATGCGTGGTGTGTGTCTGTATCTCTCAGTGGACTCAATTCGTGACGACCTCTCCTTTCATCTCTCACGCTGCATTCCGTCCCTCGCCCAGACACTTAGGTGATACAGTCAGCCTGGCCAAGCTCCAGGGCCACGCAAAAGCCTAGCTGTCCTTTGTCTCAGGGTCCAGGCTCTTCCCTGAAGCTACGGACTCCAGTGTGCCCACTCCACCTGCGGAATCTGCTCACCTCCCTACTGTCCAGGGCCCCCAGCCTCCGCCCGTTTCTTCCAAGGTCTGTTGCGCTTAACCTAACATGAAGCTAAGTGGAGTAATTGTCTCTGCAGGAATAAGACTCTAAGCTACCCTGATAGTTTGAATAGATGGCCCCCAATATATTCAATTTTGGGGGGGGGATTTGAGGTAGAGTCTCACTCTAGTTCAGGCTGACTTGGAATTCACTATGGAGTCTCAGGGTGGCCTCGAACTCACTGTGATCCCCCTACCTCTGCCTCCCGAGTGCTTGGGATTAAAGGCGTGCGCCACCACGCCCGGCCTCTATTCAGTGTTATATTAGTTTATAGTTTGGATCTGCAGCTACCTGGCTAGAGGAGGTGGATCTTAGGGTCCAGCCCTCAGGCGTGGTGGTTTTAAGATTCCAATCTAAAGATAAGCAAAGTGGCTGAGTTCTCCCTGGAGTTCTTGAAGTGGGCTGTGTGGCTTGTGGCTCCTCCCCCCCCCCCCCCCCCCTCTCTCTCTCTCCTTGGACCTGTGAAGGCAGGCCAACTTCTTTGGCCATCACAGAACTTCCCCTGGATCTGTGAGCTTCACTAAACATCCCTTCCTCCGTAACTGTGCCTGGTCTGGACGTGCAAACCTGAAGCAGTCTGCCACGTCCACCCTTCTCCTTGAAAGGCCATCCATCAAAGCAAGTCCTCGAACGGGGAACAGTTCCTCGTGACTTGGCTAGTCTGTTTATCACAGCTCAGGACACGCGCTGCCCACAGCCCGCCCCCACCCATCACTGATCGGTGACAGAGCGCCAGGCTGGGCTGCGGCAGACGCCGGGCACAGGACGGACTGGGAACCTTGCCCGCCCCGAGGCAGGCATTGCAGGGAAAGCCTGATATCACAACCCTCCCGGTTCTCCATCGGCTGCCACTGGCAAGCTCCCTTCTCCAGCCCGCCTGCCACCAGGACCTGCCACAGCCTGGTCATCTGACGCCCTCTGCAGGAGGCTCTGTTTCGTCATTGTTGGACCCAGAGCTGCAAGGACATTGCCCTTCAGTTCACCCTCACAGGCTGGATCTATGATCTTGCAACTGTCGCCTGTAACTGCCCGCGGATTCCCGTGTGCCTAGTTTTTGGTTTGTATTCATGCCAGTAAATATCACTTCAATTACTTATGCTTTGAAGACTTTCAAGTTCAGAGGAAAGCCCTTATATGGATATTAATTTTTTTTTTGTTTTGTTTTTTTTCGAGGTAGGGTCTCACTCTAGCCCAGGCTGATCTGGAATTCGCTATGGAGTCTCAGGGTGGCCTCGAACTTACGGCAATCCTCCTACCTCTGTCTCCTGAGTGCTGGGGTTAAAGGCGTGCGCCACCACCCCGGCTCTGGATATTAATATTATGATTTAATTTATTTAGCATTTATTTCTTTAAATACTTTTATTTATTTATTTATTTAAGAGAGAATGGGCACGCCAGGACCTCCAGCCACTGTAAATGAACTCCAGACATGTGTACCAGCTTGTGCCTCTGGCTTTACCTTGGTTCTGGGGAGTCGAACCTGGGTCCTTTGGCTTTGCAGTCAAGCACCCTAACTGCTAAGGCATCTCTCCAGCCTTTGTATCTTTAAAAAAAAAAACAAAAACAAAAACAATAAAACAAAAAAAACCTTAGTATAGCCAACTCATTGCCTTCTTGTGTTCTGAATCTTTATACCAATATATATTTATCTCCCATTTGAAGAGAAAACATTAGGAGCAGGCTAGATTAAAAGCTAGAGCTGTTGTGAAAACTGAACAGGTGCTAGACTAAATTTTCTACTGTTTACGGAGTGACCTTGAAAAGCTACTTTAGTACTTCCTCAGGGCATAAATCTTCTGTGCAATGAAAGCATTCCCCCAAACAGCAAAGTTCTACGCAGTTTTGAACATGAGTCCCCTATTTTTTTTAAATTTTGTTCATTTTTGTTTATTTATTTGAGAGTGACAGAGAGAGAAAGAGGCAGATAGAGAGAGGTAGAATGGGTGCGCCAGAGCCTCCAGCCACTGCAAACAAACTCCAGATGCGTGCGCCCCCTTGTGCATCTGGCTAACGTGGGACCTGGGGAGTCGAGCCTCGAACCGGGGTCCTTAGGCTTCCCAGGCAAGTGCTTAAATGCTAAGCCATCTCTCCAGCCCTGTATTTTTCTTTTTCTTTTTTTAAAAATATTTTCCCATGCTGGGCAACTAAGCAAGGCTGTCTTCATATATATATATATATATATATATATATATGTTCTTTCGTTTGGCGGGGGGGGGGTTCGAGGAGGATCTCAATCTATCCTGGCTGACCTGGAATTCATGATGTAGTCTCAGGCTGGCTTCGAACTCATGGCAATCCTCCTACATCTGCCTCCCAAATGCTGGGATTAAAGGCGTGCACCTGGTGTATATATACAGTTTAAAACAAAAGTAATTGGGAAATGGTGGATATCACTCAGTGGTAGAGGACTTGCAAAGTATGGGGAGGTCCTAGGTTTAATTCCTAATTCTGGGGGCGGGGGACCAGAATAGGTGTCCAGCTGGGCACCTTGGGAGCTTGGCAGTCCACACCTATAGCCACAGCACTCAGGAGGGGCAGGAGGAAGAGGTGGGACCCAGCCTGGGGACCCTTTGTCATTGCTTCCTGCGGAGGCAACAACAGCCATCTGCTACCCCCCCAATACACCACCAACGAAACGATTGTACCCAAGGCTAGTGCAGCCAAACAGTAACCTTGTTGGGGTTCCTCACAGAAGTGTGTGTGGGGGCTGGGGGGGGGTCTCAGCGAGCTGCATGGAGGAAAAGGCCACCCCAGGGGCGACTCTCAGAAGACCCCTCAGGGCAGCTGCCTCCCTGGAGCTAAGCTGGAAGCAATCCAATCTCTCCTCCCTGGCTCTTGTTTATGTACTCCTTCTGTGACCTTGGGGATCCCCTTCTGTCTCTGTGACCTTGGGGGCCACACTGCCTCTGTGACCTTGAGGAGCACTATCTCGGTGACCTTGGGGAGCCCCTACTGTTTATGTGAACTTGGGAGCTCCTACTGTCTCTGTGACCTTGGGGCCCCCTACTGATTCTCTGACCTTGGGGATCCCCTACTGGTTCTGTGACTTTGGGGATCCCCTATTGTTTCTGTAACCTTGGGGGCTCCACTGTCTCTGTGACCTTGGGGAGGCCCTTCTGTTTCGGTGACCGTGGGGATCCCCTACTGTGTCTGTGACCTTGGGGAACCCTGCTGGTTCTGAACCTTGGGACGCACTCCTGTTTGTGTGACCTTAGGGAAACCAACTGATGCAATGATGGCGTATCTGTTATTTAGGAAACCAACTGTTGTCTGTTTAGATTTAAGGGAATTCCTGCCTGGCACTGCAAACCTAATCAAAAGTCTATGGCTGGGGAAATGACAGGCCTTAAAGGGGAACTACTACTGATATATGGCTAAAGGGGTATACTCTACCCACCAAACTTCCCCTTAAATACTTATGTTTATGTCCATAGATTAAGGCTACTCTCTCTCTCTCTCTTTCTTTTCTTTTTATTTTGGTTTTTCTAGGTAGGGTCTCACTTTGGTCCAGGTTGACCTGGAATTAACTATGCAGCCTCAGGACAGTCCCGAACTCATGGCATTCCTCCTACCTCTGCCTCCCTAGTGCTGGGATTAAAGGTGTGCACCCCCACGCCCAGCTTTAATATTATTCTCATTTCTCGTTAAAGGATCTTCTTCTGATGGTGGCCACTGGAGGGACTCAAAATTCCCCATACTGCTGAGCAGAGTAACAGTAGAATGTTCAACACTATGCGAGACATCTCTATCACACCCACCAAGGCTCAGGGACCATTGCAGAAGAGGTAGTGGAAAAGTGGAAAAAGCCAGGGCCGGAGAGATGGCTTAGCGGTTACGGCGCATGCCTGTGAAGCCTAAAGACCCAGGTTCGATTCTCCAGGACCCACGTAAGCCAGATGCACAAGGTGGCACACGCAACTGGAGTTCATTTGCAGTGGCTGGAGGCCCTGGCATGCCCATTCTCTCTCTCTGTCTTTCTCCATCCCCCCCAAAATAAATAAATAAAATAAAAGAATGTAAGAGCCAAAGAAAGGGGAGGGCTGCTTACAATCCTGTCTTCCAGACACAAAGTGGTTTTGATGTTCATGATGTTCACACAGTGGCTGATGCCAGTTACACCAGGCCTGCATGGTGGGGGCGGGGGGCAAAATGACATCAAAATAGGAGGGAGGCTACTTGGAAAGAAGAGATTTAGTGAAGGGTGGATTTGGGAGACAAAAGTGGAGAGGGAAAACGGACCAAAGAGCGGGGCATGAGGGTTCAGGCCTTTAGTCCCAGCAGGGAGGCTGAGGATCATTTTCACCTTCACCGTGAGTTCCAGGCCAGCTTGGGGCTACAGAGTGAATCGGAGGTCAGCCTGAGCTACATAGAGTGAGACTCTGCCACCAAAACAAACAAACAAACAAACAAACAAACAAACAAACAAACAAACAAACCATAAAGGACTAAAAGCCAGGGACGCAGTCTCTGTTTGCTCACTCACCCTGAGTCCTGCAAGTGAGGTCGTCAGCCCGGAGGTGGGCCAGATAGACAATGACAAGAAAGTCAAACTCTCAGAAATGACAATCACGATACAACCATCTATCTAGACGAAATACAAAAGAAAGTGTTCTAAGTACTCATTCTGAAAGAATAATGTGTTATAACTTTCTCAGTGATCTTTTTT
>NC_059123.1:8043759-8189219 GCF_020740685.1 Jaculus jaculus
TCCAGCCCCAGCCCTCTATCAATCTTTAACACTCTTACCCAGTGAGGATAAAATTTCCTCAAAAAATATCTTCAACCCATGAAGTAAAAAGTAATGTGACTGTTTCATCAGCTGCATAGCAATACCACCAAAGTTTCAATTATTGGAGGCACAACAAATTCTGGAAAAGCCATTCATTCTGAAGAGATGGATAAATGATAAAAAGCATCTTAAGTGCTTAGTGAAGTTCAGACATGATGCTAGACCCTCAGGATACTCAGATCAGTAATTAACTAGGGGCTGGAGAGATGGCTTAGTGGCTAAGATGCCTGCAAAGCCTAAGGACTCATGTTCGCTCTCTGTCCAGATTCCGTGAAAGCCAGATGCACAACGGTGAGGCAAGTGCAAGGCCGCACATGCCCAATAGGTGGCGCAATCGTCTTTAATTCAATGGAGGTGGCTGAGGCCCTGGTGAGCCTATTCTCTCTCTCTTCTCTCTGTATCTCTGTCTCTTGCTCTCTCTAAAATTAAGTTAAAACAAAAATAAGTAATTAATCAGGACCTATGATTCACAGACAGGAGCAATAAATGTGAGGACAATCAGGAATATTTCAAGTGGGGATATTTGGGGGATGATTCAAAACTAGCTAATGAGGGCTAGAGGGATGGCCTAGCAGTTAAGATGTTTGTCTGCAAAGCCAAAGGACCCAGGTTCGATTCCCTAGGACCCACATTAGCCAGATGCATAAGGGGCTGCACATGTATAGAGTTCATTTGCAGTGGCTGGAGACCCTGGCGTGCCTATTTTCTCTCTGTCTCTCTCTGTGTCTCTCTGCCCCTCTCTCTTTCTCTGTCAAATTAATAAATAAAAATTTAAAAAACTAGGTAATGAGACTTTTCTTCCTTTTTGCTTGCACATGCACATGCGTTAGAGTATGTGTGTGACGTGTGGTGTGTGCAGGTGTGTGTAGCTGTGCCCATTACATGCATGCAGATGCCAGGCTGGCTCACCCACAGAGTCCTTGAGACAGGGTCTCTCCCTTATCCCCGCACCTGCTGTCTATCAGCGAGACCCAGTGAGCCTCTGCTCTCCGCCCTCCACAGACGCATGTGGCTACACCCAGTTTGTTATGTGGGTTCTGGGAGTGAAAGTTGACAATCTCCAGCCCGAGTGGCCCTCATGCTTAACTGGCAACTGCTTTTACCACTGAGCCAACTCCCTAGTCCAAGAGGTTATTTTTTATTTTATTTTATTTTTGGCTTTTCAAGGTAGTGTCTCACTCTGGTCCAGGCTGACCTGGAATTTACTACGTAGTCTCAGGGTGGCCTTGAACTCATGGCGATCCTCCTACCTCTGCCTCCCGAGTGCTGGGATTAAAGGTGTGCACCACCACACCCGGCCTATTTTATTTATTTATTTTTATTTATTTTTATTGGGGGGGGAGGAATTGGCACACCAAGGCCTCACCCACTGAAATCGAACTCCAGATGCTTGCACTTGCCTCACCTTTGTGTGTCTGGCTTATGTGGGATCTGGAGAGTTGAACAGGGGTCCTTAGGCTTCGCAGGCAAGTGCCTTAACCTTTAAGCCATCAGGGTTCTGTTTTTTAATGCGTGCGTGTATATGTGGGTGTATGTGTGGAAGCCAGAGGACAACCTCAGGCTGTCCTTCCTCCGGGTTGCCCGCATCCTTTAAGAAAGGGTCCCTCAGGGGTCCGGAGATCACCAGCTAGGCTAAACTAACCGTTAGCTGGTGAGCCTCAGGGATTCTCCTTGCCACTGCCTCCCCAGTGCCCGGATGACTGGCACCCTCCACCATGCCCAGCATTGACATGGGCACTGGCAATCAAACTCAGATTCTCGCGTTTCAAGACAAACATTTTACCAACTGAATGATTTCTCCAGCCCAGGAAGTTTCTTTTGCACAATTCTGGCTTAGTAATGGCTCTCTGGGCAAGTTGGACAGCTTCAGTTTCCCACAGGGAGGGTGTAAGAGGTGTCGCTACCCCGAGTGTGTAAGAGGTATCATTCCCATGAGTGTGCAAGAGGTGTCATTACCATGAACTTGTAGGTGGTATCATAACCAAGAGTGTGTAAGAGTGTAATTATCTCTAAAGCTACCACAGGCTCCATGGTGATCAATCTTCCTTATCTATTTGACTGAATTAGAATTACCATGGAGACTTTCCTTTGCATATCTGTGAGAGGGTGTTTCCTGAAAGGTTTAACTGAGGAGGGAAGACACACCCTGCATGTGGCTGGAACCACCTCTTGGGCTGGCGTCCCAGATTGAATAAAAAGGTGCAAATGGGCTGGAAAGATGGCTTAGCGGTTAAGAAGCTTGCCTGTAAAGCCAAAGGACCTAGGTTCGATTCCCCAGGACTCACACAAGCCAAATGGCCCATCTATCTGGAGTTCATTTTCAGTGGCTGGAGACACTGGCATGCCCATTCTCTCTCTTTCTCTCAACCTCTCTCTCTCTGACTCTTTTAAATAAATAAATAAAAATAAAATATTAAAAAAAAAAAAGGAGAAAGCAAGCTGAGCATCGGCGTTCACCTCTCTGTGTCCTGACTGCCAACACATTGTGATCAGCTGCCTCACACTACTATAGCCTCACATTCTCTCCATCCATTGCTTCTTTGTTAAAATATATTTATTCTTATTTTTAGGTTTCCATGTGGTTTATTTTTTTCCCCCTTTTAATTTATTTATCAGAGACCAACAGAGGAAGGGAGTGAGACAATGGGTTCGCCAGGGCCGCTAGCCACTACAAAGGAGCTCCAAACGCATGCACCACCATGTGGGACCTGAGAATATGTGATTTATTTATAACCTCTTAGATTTTGATTAGCCCTCTCTCCATCTTTCCTTTATACAGTCTCTTCCCCTGACCTCACTTGGGCCTTTTCACCCCCATTAACCTGTTCTTCTACTTACATATATACAATATCATCCTATTAAGTACCCCCTCATTTCCTTTCTATTCCCTTTATATCTCCTTTTTAGCTTACTGGCCTCTGCTACTGAGTTTTCTTTCCACTCACACAGAAATCCAGTCATCTATAGCTAGGATCCACACATGAGAGAAAACATGTGACGTTTGGCTTTCTGGGCCTAGGTTACCTCACTTAGTATATGTCTTTATTTATTTGAAACTAGAAAGAGAAAGAAAGTAAGGCCGAATGGGTACACCAGAGCCCCTTGCTACTGCAAATGAACCCTAAATGCATGCACCATTGTGCGTCTTGCGCTGGGGAATGGAACCCAGGCTGCCGGCTTTGCAAGCAAGTGCCTTTAACCTTTGAGCAATCTCCCTAGCCCTGCGTTGCTTCTTATCAGGTATTTGGTCAAAGCAACAACAAAAGCTGGTAATGCTAAGACAAATCAAAACCAGCTCGTGGCAGAGCAACGCAATTTCTGGACTGTGACCTGAAATGCTTTCTCACAGCGCTCCAACAGCCAGAAAGACAGCCAAAGCACATTTGTCAATACAGCGACCCCTCCCGCCACAGGCGGAAAGAGCAAATGGCCAATCCCACAACATTCCAGGTGTCCTACGGAGTGACGCTGATTCCCATGAAGAACCAGGACACTGGGTCCTGGCCACAGCCCACACTTAGTCATCACCCACAACATGGCCGTTTAATTGGCCAGGGCTTGGGCAAACACACCTACCAGGCCTGGGGAATCTGAAGGTGTAATGAGGACAAAAGTATGTATGTCAGCCATTCGGGGGAGACAGCCAGGCTATGAGTTCCTTCTAGAACTGTCAGTGGGACTAAGTGGAGTTGGGTGGTGGATGGCTTTGGGCTGAGAACCCAAGTTATTATTATTATTATTATTATATTATTATTATTATTATTATTGCCACAAATGTCAAGGTGGCTACCTGCCTCCAAGTTCGGGTAGGAATGGCAGTTCATGTTATTTTCCCACAGAGAAGTTAAACCCTCCTGTCTCGGTATCTTACGCTTGCTCCTCCGCATCTCTCCTGTGACCTGTCTACAAGAGACATACTGGCCTCGGTAGACATGGGGCATACCAGCTTTGTTCTTTTTGTTTTTCGAGGTAGGGTCTCACTCTAGCTCAGGCTGACCTGGAATTCACTATGTAGTCTCAGGGTAGCCTCGAACTCGTGATGATCTTCCTTACGTCTGCCTCCCGAGTGCTGGGATTCAAGGTGTGCGCCACCACGCCCGGCCAGGTATGTTCTTAATTCAGAACCTTTGCTGTTGCTGTTCTCTAAGAAGGCGCACTCTCTCCACAGATCCCCTCACGGTCACTGCTTGCTTTTCTTTTGAACCTTTCCTCAAGGGCTGGAGAGATGGCTTAGCGGTTAGGGCACTTGCCTGCGAAGCCCAAGAGCTCATGTTCAAATCCCCTGGTCCCACGTAGCCAGACACAGTGATGCAAGAGAGGAATGGCGCACATGCACACGAGGGGGCGCATGTGTCTGGAGTCCGTTCACAGCAGGCTGAAGGTCCTGGCACCTCCCCCTTCCCGTTCTCTCTCTCTCAAAGTAAAATAAATCAATAAATAAAATGAGCCTTTCCTCAAGTTTCATCTTCTCACTGATATCTGCCATGTTAACCTTTTCTGACAGCCATAACAACACAGCCCAAGTTTAGATGCTATATAGTGCTTACTATCATCATCATCATTATTATATAATAGTATATATAATAATATTATATTATATTATATTATATTATATTATATTATATTATATTATATTATATTATATTATATTATATTATTATCAGGTGGGCTCCCATATGCACACAGTGAGGAGGAGAGGAACATGTGTCCTCTACTTTGTAACTGTAGGCCAGAGGACCAGGGTGGGCCATGTCAAGCTAGCAAGGAGGTGGTGGCAGGCATCATTCCTTCCCAAGGCCAGCGTGTTGTTTCCTACTCACCCCATTTGCTGTATGAGCCAAGCGTGCTGCGTCTCTGCTGTCTCTCAGCTAAACGCGGTTCAGGCTTCTAGAGGCTTCCTGCAATCTTCCTTCCATCTCCAAAACCAGCAATGGCGGGTCATGGCCCCCTCCCAATTCCAGACTTTCTTCTCCCTTCTCTTCATGATCTAGGAAAGATTTTCCATTCTTGTTTTGTTTATCTGAGAGATTGGAGTGGGGGAGAGAGAGAGAGAGAGAGAGGGAGGGAGATAAAGAGAGAGAGAATGGTTACCCCAGGGCCTCCAGCCCCTGCAAACAAACTGTAGACACAGGCACCACCTTGTGCATCTGGCTTATGTAGGTCCTAGGGAATCAACCCTGGATCCTTAGGCTTCTCGGGCAAGTGCCTTTACCGCTAACCCATCCCTCCAGCCCAGAGTCCCCATTCTTGAGACTCATGTGAGCTTAGCATAGTGGCCCTCACAGATCATCCTAGCACTTGGATGGCTGAGGTAGGAGGGTCTCCAATTTGACACCAGCCTGAGCTACATAATGAAGTCAAGGCCAGCCTGAATTTCCATGTCTCAAATAGCAAAAGCAAATAAAAGAGAAACAAAGAAAGAAAGGAAAAGGAAAGAAAAGAGAAAATAAAAGATTCTCATGGGTTTGGGATACCTGGATAATCCAAAGTGCCTCCCTTTTTCATATGTGTAGCTCCCATGGTCTGGGAATCGACATCTTTGATGTGAGTGGAGAGGCAGTCAATGTAAAAACAATGAGACTGGGAGATGGATCAGTAGCTAAACCTGCTTTCAAACTAAACCTTGCTTTCAGAGCCTGCTGGCCTGGGTTCAACTCCTCACTACCCACAGGAAGCCAGATGCGCAAAGTGGCACATGCATCTGGAGTTTGTTTGCAGTGGCAAAAAGCCCTAGGATCATTTGCTCTCTATTCCTAAATAAATAAACAAATAAATAGAAGTGATTTAGAAAAACAACAACAAGTGCTCATGTTGGCAGCAGGTGTACAAAAAACCCTACCAATTTGGTTGCGTTACCCAGAAAGAAAACAACGACCTTCCCAGAGAAAATCCAACTAAGGACTGCCACCGTCTGGTGTGGCACCGTTTGTCCGTGGTGCCGCAAAATCCATCCTTAAAGGTCTCAGATGTGATTCAGCGAATCTCCTCCCTGCACAAAGGCCCCTCTTATGAAAACCCACAGTGCCCACAGGTGGAGGGAGGTGACCTTTTGTCTTGGTCACAGCTGGGTGGAGCAGGGAAGAGCTCATTATTCAAGGTCACCCGTGTTGAAACAAGATGTGAGGAATGGATAGTGTTGTAGTGATAACAGTTTGTAGAACTTGAGGCTCTGGGCCAGGCCTGGGTTGAGTCCTTCTCGCTGTTCTCTGTGGGCAGTTTCCTTCTCATGTGGTCATCTATACACAAAGGCCAACAGCGTGTGATAAAGGCATCCCCCCACACCCAGCAGAAGAACTGGTGACTCGCCTCAAAGCTCTCTTTCCGATTCCTTCTGGGCGCCACCGAGTGCTCGTAGAAGATCCAAATGCGAGCTTCCAAAGGAAACTTTCTTTTACTTTACTGCATGTGTGTCGTGTGTATATATGGGTGTATGTGTCTTCATGTGTGAGTGAACCCCTGTGTGAGGGTGTGCAGAAACGTGTGCGCACATGTGTGTGGAGGACAGCGGTCAACATCAGGTGTCTTCTCAAGTCACTCTCTACACGATCAGTGATTATCATCTTTGGGTTTTTCAAGGTAGGGCCTCACCTCACTCTAGCTCAGGCTGACCTGGAATTCACTGTGTATTCTCAGGGTGGCCTCAAACTCACAGTGACATTTATTTATTCATTGATTTATTGGTTTTTCAAGGTAGAGTCTCACTCTAGCCTAGGCTGACCTGGAATTCGCTATGGAGTCTCAGGGTGGCCTCGAACTCACAGTGATCCTCCTACCTCTGCCTTCCATGTGCTGGAATTAAAGGCGTGTGCCACCACGCCCGGTTTCTTATTGTTGTTGTTTTGTTTTGTTTTCTATTTGCAAGAGTGAGAGAGAGATGAGCAAGATAAAGAGAATGGGTGTGCCAGGGCCTCCAGCCACAGGAAATGAACTCCACATGCGTGTGCCACTTTGTGTATCTGGCTCTACTAGAGTTCTGGGGAATTGAACTTGGGTCATTAGGCTTTGCAGGAAAGCATCTTAACGACCAAGTCATCTCGCCAGCCCCTCTGCCATATATTTTTTTGACACACAGCGTCTCACTGAGCCCAAAGCTCACCAACTGACCAGCTTTATCTGTGGCTGTTGTGAGCCCAGACTCACCTTCTCATGCTTGCAAACCAACTTTACCCGCTGAGCCCTCCCCCAGACTGACCTCATTTAATGGCGTTTCCTAAAACTGACCATTGTATTACGGTTGTGAAAGAATTCTGTGTACTTAAGACAGGCATAATGAAGGATTTGGGATAAGTGGTTAGGTAACTCACCTTCAAAGGTTCACTGAAGACATTTTAAAAGTATTTATTTATTTGACATAGAAGGAGGAAGAGAGAGAGAGAGAGAATGGGCTCACCAGTTCCACTTGCCACTGCACAGGAACTCCAGACGCATGTGCCATTTTCTGGCTTTATGTGGGTATGGGGAAATTTAACCTGGGTCCTTAGGCTTTGCAGGCAAGTGCTGTAACTGCTGAGCCACCGCTTTGGTCCCTTTACTTCTCCTTTTAATGACAGGATATATATATATACATATGTATATATATATACATATATATATATATATATACATATATACATATGTTGTTTATAAATTAAATATATTCTAAAGAGTCCCTGAGGGCCACTCATGTGCTGTAAATGGCATTCAGTCACATTGACATTTATTTATTTATTTATTTTGGTTTTTCGAGGTAGGGCCTCACTCTAGCCCAGGCTGACCTGGAATTCATTCTGTATTCTCAGGGTGGTCTCGAACTCATGGCGATCCTCCTACCTCTGCCTCCCGAGTGCTGGGATTAAAGGCGTGCGCCACCACGCCTGGCTCACACTGACATTTATACTTAAACAGCACTATATACACATAAGAAGGAAGATTACTCGCCTACAAATTCCTCTGGAGTATAAAATTAGAGTGAAATCCAGAAGATGTTAACTTCTCTAAAAATAGAAGTTACTTTACAGGTAGAAACAAAATGACATAACTAATTCTTACCCAGTTTGGAAGGTATTTAAAGAAAGGTACATTAAGAATACCCGTTAGAGCTGGGCGTGATGGTGCACACCTTTAATCCCAGCACACAGGAGGCTTGAGGTAGGAGGATCACTCTGGGTTTGAGGTCAGCCTGAGAGTATATCTAGCCTAAACTAAAGCGAGTCCCTACCTTGAAAAATGGGGAAAAAAACCCACCCATCAAATCTTAATTTGGATTAAGAATTTCAAGTGTGAAACCTGACAGAGGTAAAGTAGCCTTCTTGCACAACACAGTACCCTAACCCTCATGACTAAGGTGGGTGATGCTGACCTTGAACACTTGGAGAAGGTGGCTCCTGCTGGGCCTTGCTGCCATGAGATGCTGTGTGTCTCTTTCCACACTCTAACCTTTGGAAAGTGAGCTGCCAAGTTCAGGCAGCACCCAAGGGGATGTGTTCTTTGCGCTCTTCTGTGAAAACTTTCCAGACGCAGAAAAGTTAGAAAAACAGCGTACTTCATTTAACAGTTCATTGAGATCCACCACTGAGCATTTTCCATATTTGCCTTTTCAGCCTCTCTCCGCATTCCTTGCAAAAATAGTCATTTACATATTCCTGTTATTTGCGCTAACATTTGCACTGAACCTTTGAAAGCTGCATAACCATTTACCCCAAATTCTTCACAAATATCCTTAGAACATGGAATTCGTTCATCACCATGATACACTGATCAACTTCAGGAGAAAAAATTTTTTTTTTGGTTGTTTGTTTGTTTTGAAGTAGGGTCTCACTCTAGCCCAGGCTGACCTGGAATTCACTCTGGTACCAGGCTGCCCTTGAACTCACAGTAATCCTCCTACCTCTGCCTCCCAAGCGCTGGGATTAAAGGCTGCGCCAACCATGCCAGGCTTTCAATTTCAAGAACTACGAGGATGAAATATACTGTGGAGTGCCACCACTCCTTGGCGATGGAGTGCCTGGTGCTGGCCCTTCACTGCGAAGCTAGATGAGCTATCTATGGCAAGTGTCATCAGGCATTGGAGCATCAGCCACGCAAGGCAGAGCCGGTGATGCAAGGCAGTAATCCACCCCTTGGGGGGGGGGGAAACCTAAGTGGTGAGCCTCATGACTCTGCGGGCTCTCTGCCTGGAGGGTGGGGGGAGGGACTTTTCCAACTCGAGGACCCACATAGAAGGAGACAGTGCCCCAGCACCCAGGAGAATGGGCATAGGGGTGAGAGTAGCTAATACAGTGTTGAGACCTGGGGAGATGGGGAGACGTTAATACCACCACAGTCCATAGTTGGCCCTCAAATTCCTGCAGCACAAGGCTTCCCCTCTCCCCCAGGCTTCCTTTGCAAAAGCCAGTTGGAGGCAGGCTCACAAGAGCATTTCAGGGTCGTGTCCTGATGACAGATGGGAAGCCTGGCAGCGGCCAGTTGGCAAGAATGAGGGACTGGGGAGAAGGCTGAGTGGATAAAAGGCTTGCTACGCAACAACGGGCACCTGAGTTCAGACCTGCAGGACCCACGTCAGGTTGGCTGTAACGCAAATGCCTGAGGGACACAAATGTGCCTGGGGAGGTAGGGCAGGCAGGCTGGGACCCGGAACTGCCCCGATGCTGGCCTGGCCCACTCAAGGCTGTCCTCCGACCTCCACGCGTGCTCATGGCACACGGGTGCCCACCCTCACGCGCACGAACTTGCGCACGCACAACACACGCTCCCCAAGAGGAATCCATAGTTTGAAACCAGTAAGAACTAATGATGAGAACAGCTCAGAAAAGGACACATGTTCAGGAGAGAGTGCTCCAGCCACAAACAGAAGTGGGCAGGGCAGACAACGGGCTACCGACCCGAATTTCCCAGTCATGGTATAGTTTCAACACCATCCACGGTCGCTGAGCTGTAGTTTGCTTCCTTCCTTTCTTTCTTTTTTGTGGTATTTTCGAGGTAGGGTCTCACTCTAGCTCAGGCTGATCTGGAATTCACTATGTAGTCTCAGGGTGGCCTCGAACTCACGGTGATCCTCCTACCTCTGCCTCCCGAGTGCTGGGATTACAGGCGTGCGCCACCATGCCCAGCTCATAGTTTGCTTTCTTAAAAATTTTTATTAAATATTTTTATTTATTTGTTTGCAATCAGAGAGAGAGAGAGAGAGAAGAGGAGAGGAGAGAGAGAGAGAGAGAGAGAGAGAGAGAGAGAGGAGAGACGCACAGAGATAGGGCCTCCAGCCATTGCAAACAGACTCCCGATGCATCCGCCACTTTGTGCATCTGGCTGTGCACGGGTACTGGGGAACTGAACTCCGCTTGCCAGACTTTGCAGGCAAATGCCTTAACTGCTGGGCCATCTCTCCAGCCCTGTAGCTTACTTTTATTATTATTTTAAAATATCTATCAAGTGGGAAAGCATACTTTATTTTATTTATTAATTTGAGAGTGAAAGAGGCAGAGAGTGACAGACAGAGAATGGGCACACCAGGGTCTCCAGCCACTGCAAATGAACTCCAGACACGTGCGCCCCCTTGTGCATCTGGCTTACGTGGGTCCTGGAGAATCGAACCAGGATCCTTTGGCTTTGCAGACAAACACCTTAACTGCTGGGCCATCTCTTCTCCAGCCCTGTAGCTTACTCTTTTTTTTTTTCATCAGTTTTTTTTTTTTCTTGATTTTTATTAACGTTTTCCATGATTATAAAAATTATCCCATGGTAATACCCTCCCCCCCCTTTCCCCTTTGAAATTCCATTATCAGTCATATCCTCTCCCCATCTCAATCAGTCTGTCTTTTATTTTGATGTCATCGTCTTTTCCTCTTCTATAATGGTCTTGTGTAGGTAGTGTCAGGCACTGTGAGGTCATGGGTATCCAGGCCATTTTGTGTCTGCAGTTTACCCTTAAATGGACTCAGTAACTGTGCCCAGCTCATGCCCATGTTGTTTATTTTGGTCCACTTCTGTGCTATCTGGTGTCCACCTTTCCATAGTTTTTTTTTTTTTTCCAAAAGGCCTCTGGATCTGGTTTCCCCTGATTCAGCACCTCCCAGCTCACGGCATGCTGAGCATACCTGGGACACCTGAGAAGTTTCTGACCTCTGGCAGCTGTCCTAGGCCAGTTCAATCAGACTGTCTGAGGGTGGAGTCCTTGCAATATTGGTGAAGACAGAGATCGTTCAAGTGATCTAACTTACAAATGAGTGTCTCCAAACTCTGCCTTGGTTCTCTGGGCTGAGGGACGGGACTACGTGAGCAAGTCACGGCAGGGTTCCAAGGGCCTGCTGGGTGAAGATCTATTGGTACAGTTCTCTCTTTCTTGCCATTCTCCCTCTCTCCTCCGCCCTGGTATCTTTCTCTGTATGGCAAACAGGGATCACACCAGAGGCCTGGCATGTGCTAGGACCCAACCCTCTGTGCGGTTTTCATTTCAAGGCAGTCTCACGAAGTTGTCCAACTTGGCCTCGAACTCACTCGGTAGCTCAGGCAGGCCTTAAACTAGGCACCACTCCCCCCCCCCCCCGGCCCGCCTCAGCCTCCTGAGCCGCTGGGTCTCCAGGCCTGCATCATCCATTGAACCAGCAATCCCCCTGCCTCAGGCCCCCATGTCCAAACCTAGACCTCCTCATGCCAATGGTAAGCTTTTGGATGTTTTGTATCTTTTAGTTCAATCCCAGTTTTTCTTTCCCCGAAAACTGTCTTCTTGAGCTTCGCTGTGTCTCGGAATGACCCGCTCTTCCATTCCCGAGCAGAACAGGCCTCGGCGGCCACCACACGGTGGCCGAGGCTGTATTGCTTGCAGATCCATGGGAGCCCGGGATGCGGTTTCGCACATCACAGTTCAAGCCTGCCTGACTCCTGGCAAGACTGCTGAGGTGGAGTGTAGGCTGCCCGCAGCCATCAGTGTCCATTGCAGGTGGCCTCCTTCTTGTTTCTGGTCATCCACACCATTCTCTCTTTTTTGTAATTTATTTTTTGGTTTTTCGAGGTAGGGTCTCACTGTAGCCCAGGCTGACCTGGAATTCACTATGGAGCCTCAGGGTGGCCTTGATCTCACGACAATCCTCCTACCTCTGCCTCTTAAGTGCTGGGATTAAAGGCATGTGCCACCACACCTGGCTTGGTATTTTTATTTTTATTTTAATTTTCATGTTTTGGGCTAGCAAGGTAGGGTCTCACTCTAGCCCACACTGACCTGGAACTCACTATGGAGTCTGCGGAAGCACAGCGAACTTTTCTTCAGAGCTTGGGTTCTGTCAGGCTCAGGGGGTCATCAAGTCATGTCGGACTGCCGCATCTACAATGCATTTGCCTGTGAAACTTTTAAGGATTTGGTGGATTTGTTGTTTGGCTTTGGGTTGGTTCTAGTCCCCGTTGGGTCTCATTTGCTCCTGAGGACTTCAGGAAAGATTGGCAGGAGGTCTGGCTCAATGGTGACTGACAGTGTGCGTTCCTTTTTTGCACTCTGGTTACAATAAAATGCCCAATTTCTTTCTTTTCTTTTAAATTGACTTCTATAATTATAGATAATAAACCATGGTAATTCCCTGCCTCTCACTTTCCCCTTCACAACTCCATTCTCCATCATATCCCCTCCCCCTCTCAATCAGTCTCTTTTATTTTGATGTCATTATCTTTTCCTCCTATTATGATGGTCTTGTGTAGGTAATGTCGGGCACTGTGAGGTCATTGATATCCAGGCCATTGTGTGTCTGGAGGAGCACATTGTAAGGAGTCCTACCCTTCCCAAATTTGGCTCTTACATTCTTTCCGCCACCTCTACCGCAATGGACCCTGAGCCTTGGAAGGTCTGATAGAGATGTTTCAGTGCTGAGCACTCCTCTGTCACTTCTTCTCAGCATCCCAATGCCCTCTGAGTCATCCCAAGGTCACTGCCACCTGAAAAGAGAAGCTTCTCTAACCAAAAGTGAGAGTAGCATTAATATATGGATAATAATATATGGATTAAAAGAAGCGCTTACCATAAAATGCCCAATTTCTTCAGGTTGGTAGAATGAATTTGTTCTTTGCAACCAAAAGAAATTAAAATTACACACTATGAATTTTAAACATACAACATGAAAACAAAGACTACATAAAAATATAGATTTAAAAACAACTTTAAGGGCTGGAGAGATGTCTTAGTGGTTAAGGCACTTGCCTACAAAGCCAAAGGACCCAGGTTTGATTCTCCAGGACCCACGTAAGCCAGACGCACAAGGTGGCACATGTGTCTGGAGTTCGCTTGCAGCACCTGGAGGCCCTGATGTGCCCTATCTGCCCCCACCCTCTCTCTCTCTCTCTCAAATAAATAAATAAATAAAAATAAAATACTAAAAAATGTTAATACAAAAAGCTTGTAATTATGGGGGTGACAGCCAGAAACACAGGGCCAAAAGCAGAGAAGCCTTCCAACTCTCATTCCCCTTTTTCTAAAATCATACTGTGAACAAGAATGATTGACAGGCACTGAATAAGACAAAGCGTAGAAAAGAAAAGGTGGTTGTGCCAAGAATTAATGGAAGTGATTTAAAAAAAATTGCAATGTGTTACTGGATGATTCTAGATAAGTTAAAACCAAGTAAGGGCTGGAGAGATGGCTTAGAGGCTAAGGCACTTGCCTGCAAAGCCTAAGGACCCACGTTCCACTCTCCAGATCCCACGTAAGCCAGGCTCACAGTGATGTGAGTGTGCAAGGCTGCACGTGCAGACAAGGTGGCGCATGCATCTGGAGTTCAACTGCAGCGGCTGGAGGCCCTGGCACACCAATTGTCTCTTTCTCTCTCAAATAAATTACACACACACACACACACACACAAAACAAGAAGAAGACATCCAAGTAGAAGAAAATGATGCAGTGGAATGGGAACAAGAGAAGGTAATGGGAGAGGATTTGTGACTATTACACACATGTCTAAAGTTTCCGTTAAAAATAAACAACATTGCGGTGGCTTGTATGGGTTTTAAAATATTCTTGTGGTTTGAAGGTAGGATGTTTCCCCCTAGCCTCAAGCGTTTAAATGATTAAGCCTCATTGCTCCAAGGTGGTGGAGCCTTTGGGAGGTGAAGCCTCGTTGGAGGAGATGTGTCACTGGGAACAGAATTTTGGATTAAAAAAATATTTATTTATTTGCAAAGGAGAGACAGAGAGAAAAACAAACAAACAAACAGAGAAGAGAGAAGGTGCCAGGGCCTCTTGTTACTGCAAACAAACTCCAGACACTTTGTGCGTTTGGTTTGATGTAGATACTGGGAGATTGAGCCTGGGCCAGCAGGCTTTGCAAGCAAGTGCCCTTAACTGCTGAGCCACGTCCCCAGCCTGGGCTGCGGGGGTTTGTCGCTGTAGCCTCCTTGCCAGCGCTGTGTGGTCAGACTCCCTCCTTGCTGCTGCCGTGACACCTGCTTCTCATTCTGCCACAATTTCTCCTCATGGTACTCTTCCCATCAAAACTGTGAGCCCAGGGCTGGAGAGGTGGCTTAGCGGTTAAGCGCTCGCCTGTGAAGCCTAAGGACCCCGGTTCGAGGCTCGGTTCCCCAGGTCCCACGTTAGCCAGATGCACAAGGGGGCGCACGCATCTGGAGTTCATTTGCAGAGGCTGGAAGCCCTGGCGCGCCCATTCTCTCTCTCTCCCTCTATCTGTCTTTCTCTCTGTGTCTGTCGCTCTCAAATAAATAAATAAACAAAAAATATTTAAAAAAAAAAACAACTGTGAGCCCAAACAAACCCTTTCCTCCCAGAAGCTGTTTCTGGTCAGGTGTTTTGTCTCAGTGTTGAGAAGGTAACCGCTACAAATATCATCCAAAAAAAAAAATTTTTTTTTTTTTTTAGAAAAGTTTAAAAGTTGCAGAAAAAAAAAAAAGAAGAGGTGGGGCAAAAGATCTCAAAACATATAAGAATTAAGAGACCAGGGGTCCCTGTCTTTCCCCAGTATAATTTTCCAAGGGAAAACTAGTGTCTTCATGGGTCAAAAGGGGCAGAGTGTAACGTGATACCTCAATCAGGGAGGGTACCCTCAATCTCTTCGCAAGTCCCAGAAGGCCAGCCCTGCCAGCAGTGATTAGAGATGGCACACAGGAGGTACCAAGGCAGCCAGCTCACAGCTGGATGCACCCACCTGACCCAGGAGACGCTCCCTAGCTATCAGCCACACTTGGTCAGCAATTATCTCCTCCAAATTTAGCCTGTGCTCGGGGCCAAGGGCAATGACTCCAGGTCACCTAAGAAGATTAGCTTTCAGCAGTTTTCTGAGGGCTCTGGGAAAGACACACTGGAATAGGTCCCCTTGCCCCAAGTTTTAAAACAATATTTTATATTTATTTAGAGAGAGAATGGGCACACCTCCAGCCACTGCAATCAAACTCCAAACGAAGGTGCCACCTTGTGCATCTGGCTTAAGTGGGACCTAGGGAATTGAACCTGGATCCTTTGGCTTTGCAGGCAAGTGCCTTAACAACTAAGCCATCTCTCCATGTCCCTGAGTTCTTCTGTTTTTTTTTTTTTTTTTTTTTTTTGGTTTTTCGAGGTAGGGTTTCACTCCAGCCCAGGCTGACCTGGAATTCACTACGGAGTCTCAGGGTGGCCTTGAACTCACGGCGATCCTCCTACCTCTGCCTCTCAAGTGCTGGGATTAAAGGCATGTGCCACCACGCCCGGCTCTGAGTTCTTTTTAAAATATTTTTATTTGCAAATAAAGATGCTTGCCTCTGAAGCCTCAGGACCCAGGTTCGATTCCCCAGTACCCTCATAAGCCAGATGCACAAGGTTACACATGCATCTGGAGCTCATTTGTAGTGGCTAGAGGCCTGGCACGCCCATTTTATCTCTCTCTTTCATAAATAGCCAAATAAATAAAATATTTTTTTTTTAAAGAGAGAGAATAAGAGAAGGGAGAGGGATGGGCTTGCCAGGGCCTCTTGCTACTACAAAGGAACTCCAGACACACGCTTGTACATCTGGCTTTATGTGGGTACTAAGGAATTGAACCCAGGCCATCACGATTTGCACATAAGCATCATTAAACTGCTGAGCCATTTCTCCAGCCCAGCACCCAGCGTTTTAAAAGAAGCGTTTCTTTGGAATGTTTGATGGATTTTTCCCTGTCCCAGGCAGTGTGCTGAGGTCCAGGGCTATGATGGTGAATGGGGGCCCCTCTGAGCTCCCCTCACCTTTCACCTTCCAGCAGTAGCGTCGGAGCCTCCTACCTGGAAGGGGACATGCAGGCATTGTTAGGGCACCAAGGGACTGGGTGGCTGGACCAAGCAAGCACAGGGTGTTCTTTCCCCGTGTAAGTGTGAGGGTGCCGCAGAGCAAATTCCTCGGAATTGAAATGTTCCCTCTTGAAGGGAGCAGCGGTGGAGAGGTCAACAAGTCTGGGAGAGTGAAAATGTGAGGTTATAGGAGTCTGTAAACAGCTGTTGAGGGTAGACTCTGACCGATGTTGGGTAGCAGTTGAAACATTCCCACCTGGGAAGAGGAGAAAGCACCAGAGACTCAGGAGGAAAACTAGGATAGAGAACAGATTGCAAGACTCCTCCCTAAAGAGATGCGAAGCAAAAACAACTGCTTGGGGAAGAGACTCTCTGAGCTGCCTTAGATTATCACTTAGGCTGAGATGGGCTTTTCAGCAATGTGGGCCTCCTTTAGTCATCCGGGATCTTAGAAGCAACGCGTAATCCCAATAAGCACATTGGTTCACCAAAACTGGTTCTGGTGTAGTCGATCTTTGGTCTGTCATCTGTGTGTGATCTGGGGTGAATATATATATATATTTTATCCTCAGGAAAAAAAGTTTCATTTTAAAGGGGGGAAATGAGGGTGCATGTGGGGTGGGGCTGGTAAGGTTGAGGGTGAGGGAGATTGTACCCAATGGTGAATTCTCTGGCTAACATGGGGGTTTCCCCAAGGGTGAGGAGTCAGGAGCTAAGTAAATACTCTTTTTTGTTGTTGTTGGTTTTTCAAGGTAGGGTCTCACTCTAGCCCAGGCTGACCTGGAATTCACTGTGTAGTCTCAGGGTGGTCTCGAACTCATGGTGATCCTCCTACCTCTGCCTCTCAACTGCTGGGATTAAAGGTGTGCACCACCATGCCTGGCAAGTAAAGACATTTTTTTTGTAAATTATTTGAGATAGAGAAGCAGACAGGCAGAGAGAGAGAGGGAGAGAGAGAGAGAGGGAGAGAATGGGTACGCCAGGGCCCCCAGCCACTGAAAACAAACTAGATGCAGGCACCACTTTGAGAAACTGGTTTACATGGGTACTGGGGAACTGAACCTGGTTCCTTAGGCTTCACAGGAAAGCACCTTAACTGCTAAGCCATCTCTCCAGTCCTTATCTTATTTTATTTTTTTAGTAAAGAGGTCTTGAGGAAAAAGAGAGGTTTAAGAGGGTCATAAAAGAAACTGGAAAGCCATGCGTGGTGGCACACGCCTTTAATCCCAGCCCTTGGGAGGCAGGGGTAGGAGGATCGCGGTGAGTTTGAGGTCAACCTGAGACTCCATAGCGAATTCCAGGTCAGCCTGGGCCAGAGACCCTACTTCAAAAAAAAAAACAACAAAAAACAAAAAAAAAAAAAACAAGAAACTAGAGTTGGAGCTCAGAACAAGTCAACGGTGACAACAGAAGCTGGGGGAGGTGACAACCCACATGACCAGGTCCTGGAGGCATCACCGTTAAGTACAGTCAACGCAGAGTACTCCTGTAACAAGACAATTTATAGGGACATTAGTCCACGTGTCTCCCCCACTGCCTCTTCCCCACCTCCCACTTTGATGAATAGTTTCTGGGCTCCCAGCATCCTGGGAGCGTGGGGTTCAATACTTCAGCCAGATGCCAGACTCACTCTTCCTATAAAGCCTTAACTCCCAGGTAGCCTCCTCCAGGTGGAATTCTCCTTCTAGGATCATGTTTCGTTGGGAATGACTAGAATGCTAAAGTTTGTCAAAAGAGTTGGCAGTATCTAAAAGCACCCTTCAGGGCTGGAGAGATGGCTTAGCAGTTAAGCGCTTGCCTGTGAAGCCTAAGGACCCCCCCGGTTCGAGGCTCGGTTCCCCAGGACCCACGTTAGCAAGATGCACAAGGGGGTGCACGCATCTGGAGTTCGTTTGCAGTGGCTGGAGGCCCTGGCCCGCCCATTCTCTCTCTCTATCTGCCTCTTTCTCTCTCTGTCTATTGCTCTCAAATAAATAAAAATAAACAAAAAAATTTTTAAAAGCACCCTTCACATACGATCTACATTAGTTCCTCCGAGCGAGCAAGAGTGCACACTCCTGCAATGCCAACCTTTAGCTACAGTGGGTAGGAACTGAGCTCACTCTGGTCCTGTGTCCCTGAGGCCCTCTCTGAAGTTGGGGGGTCAAGCTCAGGGTGAGGAGCCAGGAGGAGAAGTAGATCACTGGCCTTTTCTTCTGGAATGTCAAAGCCCCAGATGGGAGGGTGGAGCATGATGCCCTTAAGGCCTGGAGTTCCCAGGGTTGGCATAGACTCCAGCCCAGAGAGCGGTGGAGGAGGCAGGGACAGCCAGCAGCAGGCTTGGCCACTGACCGTTCTCTCGGGCTGTCTGAGAATGAAGGGATCCTCCTCCTCTCTTGGATGCCCATGTCTGTGTGAGAGTCCCCCTGGGGTGCAGGAGAGGGAGGGAAGCACTGACGGTTTTCCACCAGCTTTTGGGAGATGGCTGTGAGTTAGGTGTCTGCACAGCTGTGCCTGGAAGGATGTTTCTATCAGTCCCCTTGTCTTCTCGTTGCAGGGATAGCACATGGAACAAAAATTAGTTTATGGGGGCTGGAGAGATGGCTTCTCGGTTAAGCACATGCCTGTGAAGCCTAAGGACCCCGGTTCGAGGCTCGGTTGCCCAGGTCCCACGTTAGCCAGATGCACAAGGGCGCGCACGCGTCTGGAGTTCGTTTGCAGAGGCTGGAAGCCCTGGCGCACCCATTCTCTCTCTCTCTCTCTACCTGTCTTTCTCTCTGTGTCTGTCACTCTCAAATAAATAAATAAAATTTTTTTAAAAAAATTAGTTTATGGGAGGAAGCGTTACAGTTTACAGCTCCAGAATACAGTCTTTTATGCTTTGGGGAGGCAAATGGTCTTGCATAGTCCACATTGAGAAGTGTTCTCTCCTTTTTACAGTCCATGACCCCCTCCCCGGCCCATGAACTGGTGCCACCCACAGTTAATGTGGGTCTTCCCATCTCAAATAGCCTAATCAAGATAATCCCTCCTAGGGACGCCCAGAGACTAACCTAATCTACATAATTACTCCCTCACAGGTGACCCCAACTCTGTTAAATTGGCAATCAGTATAAACAATCAGTGTTAACTGCCAAAATGGAGATTCAGAGAAGCAGGCTGAGAACAAAGGAGAAAGTGAGGCTAAGCGTTTTAAGTATTTGTGTTCATTTGAAAGAGGGGTGGAGGGAGGGACAGAATGGGCGAGATGGGGATTTCTTGCCATGGCAAATGAATTCCAGATGCGCGCACCACTTTGTGCACCTGCCTTTATGTAGGTAATGGGGAATCGAACCTGGAAAAACAAGTTTTGCAAGTAAGTACCTTTAATCAGTCAGCCATCTCCCCAGCCCAAGGCCAAGTTTTTTCAACTTAAAAAAAAATTATTTATTTATTTCAAAGAGAGAGAAAGAGGCAGATAGAGAGAACGGGCACACCAGGGCCTCTAGCCACTGCAAATGAACTACAGACACGTGTGCTGCCGTGCGCACCTGGCTTCATATGGGTACTGGAGATTCGAACCTGAGTCCTCCGGCTTTGCAGGCAGGAACCTTAACTGCTAAGCCAATCTCTCCAGCTCAAGGTCAAGTTTTGACTAGGATAGATAGGCAAGTTTTATGAATGTGGTATAATTTCAGATGACTTTTGGAGGATGGGTTGGAAGGCTCCAAATAGAGTTGATCCTACAAAAGACAAACATTTGAGGGCACAAATCATGCAGGGATGTCTCCTGTTGAAATGGTCTAGGGCACGATGCATCTCCATCTTGGGGCTGGAGGAAAGAGAACAGAGAGGGCAGAAGGAAAATGGAAGGCTTAAGGCTTCGTGTCATGACCCTACCTATTCTTTTTTTTTTTTTAATATTTTTTATTTATTTATTTGAGAGTGACAGACACAGAGAGAAAGACAGACAGAGGGAGAGAGAGAGAATGGGCACATGCCAGGGCCTCCAGCCTCTGCAAACGAACTCCAGACGCGTGCGCCCCCTTGTGCATCTGGCTAACGTGGGACCTGGGGAACCGAGCCTCGAACCGGGGTCCTTAGGCTTCACAGGCAAGCGCTTAACCGCTAAGCCATCTCTCCAGCCCCCTACCTATTCTTTTGTGTACCTTCCATGCTTAGAAATCAGTTATGTTTGTCCTATGGGTACTGCTTGCAGGAAGGAAGATCAGGTGAAAGATACCAAGCAGGTTCTTGCGACAGCCTGGATGACGGACGAGAAAAGATTTGAACTAGGGCAGGGACTGTGGGAATGCAGAGAAGAGCTTGGATTTCAACAGTCATTGACTGAGGTCATATACCGTGTCGTGTGCCAGGCACTGTGGTAGGTGCTGAAGGTTCCATAGTAAACGAGCTCTCCCTGAGGGACAGAGGTCGTAACACCTGGCGAGCCACACTAGACCTACCGCAGTGGGGACCATCCAGCCTTGGCCACGGGTGCTGGGCATTTCATCACGAGGCACACTCAGGGTGCCTTTCAGCTCTACCCAGAGGTCGGGGCCACCTGAGCCACGAAGTACGAATTGTTCACCCTCTGAGACGCTGCGCGAGCTGTTCTCACCAAAGCGACAGAGAGGTGATCACAACTTTGATCCGATTCCAGTTCCGCAGGGGCTGGGGAGATTGGCTCAGTGGTTAAGAGTGTCAGCTGACAGCTGGAGTTTGAATCCCCAGGACCCATGTAAAGCCAGTGCACAGGTCTGTGAAGAGAGGTTACGGCAATGGGAGGTGGAGACAGGAGAATTGCAAATCTTGGATGCCAGCTAGCCTGGCATCCACATCAGCAAACAAGAGTGACCCTGTCTCAAAAGAACTACTAAGATGAAATTGATATAGACTCTGTCAAGTGAGGTTTCTGTTTTTGTCTCTCTCTCATTTTGAGACATAGCCTCACTCTCTACAGCTATGTTGGTCTTAAATTCTCAGCAGTCCTCCTCCTTCACTTTTCTCTTTTGTTTTTTGTGTTTTTATAAGATATATTTTATTTATTTATTTATCTGAGAGACGGAGGGAGGGACGGAGGGAGGGAGAGAACGGGCACACCAGGCTCTCCAGCCACTGCAAACAAACTCCAGATACTTGTGCCCCCTTGTGCATCTGGCTTATGTGGGTCCTGGGGAATCGAGCCAGGGTCCTTTGGCTTTGCAAGCAAGCCACTTAACCGCTAAGCCGTCTCTCCAGCCCCTGTTTTTGTTTTTTTGAAACAGGGTCTCACTCAAGCCCAGGACCTGAATAGTCCCCTCAAACTCACAGTGATCCTCCTACCTCACCCTCTGGTGTGCTGGGATTAAAAGAGTGTATCACCAAGCTCAGCTTTCTAAGTGCAAGAATTATAAGAAGTATGAGCCACAATGGCCAGCTAAGAGACGATTCTTTACATTTCAATATTACATGCAAAATTTTAATGAAGCTAGCCAACCTCAATACCTTCTAACTCACACAGCATCCTTCCATCGGCCGATAAGGAATGTGGCCTGCTCTGCATGGATCACAGTGGAAGCACAGTGAGGAGGAAGAAATGGATTCGTAACACCTTCAAAAATGTGATGTTTTGAAAAGTTCTGTGTTGTTTCTGGAAGCAATCCAACTGACGTGGCTGCCAGAGGCATTCATTCATCCATCCACCCAGAAAATATTAACAAGGATCAATACATCCTTATTTATAAAAGACACTTGTGCATTGGGACACACGTCGAGTCAGGACAACCCCCGCTATGAAGAGCAAAAATAAAGAATGGTGAAGTGAAGTATTTTACACACTACCTGTGGATGCCTAGCAAAGCTTATCTAACGAAGCAGCATTTGAACAGAGACCTAAACAAGCTGGGAGGTTCGCTTAGCCATGCAGACATCTGAAGGCTGTTCGTCATAGGTTGCTTTAACACCTCTGCCAAGTAATGGCCAACTGGAAAGAAAGCAACAAACCAAAACATGTAAGGAACATGAACACTGATTATCAAAACCAAGACTTGGTTGCCGAAGACCAAGGGACTTTTTTTAAACTTTTTATGTACGATTTTCATACATGTAAATAATGTATTTTTTAAAAAAATATTTTATTTTTCTTTATTTGAGAGAGAGAAATAAGTAGGAAGAAAGAGGGAGAGGGAAAGTGAGAGAGAGACAGAGAAAGAGAGAGAATATGAGCATGGAAGGGTCTCCAGCCGCTGCAAAAGAACTCCAGACACGTGCGCCCCCTTGTGCATCTTGCTTACGTGGGTCCTGGGGAATTGAACCTGGGTCCCTTGACTTTGCAGGCAAGCACCTTAACCATTAAACCATTTTTCCAACGCCATAAATAATGTATTTTGATTGCATTCTTCTCCCATACTTTTTTTTTTTTGAGGTAGGGTCTCACACTAGCCCAGGCTGACCTGGCATTCACTCTGTACTCACAGCGATCCTCCTACCTAGGCCGCCCGAGTGCTGGAAGTAAGGGCCTGAACCACCATGCCTGGCTCCCATGCTTTTTTTTTTTCTTTTCCCTGATCCATCTCTTCCTCCCATCGCTTCTGAGGCCAAGTCACCGGCCCCAGAAGGTGCTGTATGGGTCTCTGCTGCGCCTGACACGGAAGTTCAACATATATGTGCTGGGTATTAGTCTAGCATTACAGTTTTACAGTTACTAGCTAACTTATACCAACAGCCTATTGAGGAGTAGGGTCGCCTTTCAAACTCCACCCACGGAATATTATGCATTTATTTATTTAAGGAAAAGGCAAACTGGGACCAAAGAGCACAGGACCTTGGCTTGTCTGTCTCCAGGACAGCAATCACTGTGCCCTTCAGACGGTCATTTACAACCACTTCATGTCCTCTTAGCAAACAGTGTCCCCTGATGTGCCCAAATAGTGCTGGCAACACCCGGGCTCTCTTTCCATCACATGACGGGATCCGTCAGTACAAGGGACATGCGCTGTCTTCTCTAACCCGGCTAGGGCTCACTAAACGTCACTGAAAGGCCTGGTTTCCTGCAGCTATTCACTGTAAGACTGTTCATAGATGTGCCTTCTTGGGAAGCGTTACAAAACCAAGTAATGGGGCTCGAGAGGTAACTTAGCGGTTAAAGTGCTTGCCAACAAAGCCAAAGGACCCAGGTTTGATTCCCCAGAATCCACGTTAAGGCAGATGCACAAGGTGGTGCATGCGTCTGGAGTTCGTTTGCAGCAGCTGGAGGTCCTGACACACCTATTTTCTCTCTCTCTCTCTCTCAAAGTAAATAAATAAAAATAAAATTAAAGGGCTGGAGAGATGGCTTAGCGGTTAAGCACTTGCCTGTGAAGCCTAAGGACCCCGGTTCTGAGGCTTGGCTCCCCAGGACCCATGTTAGCTAGATGCACAAGCGGGCGCACGCGTCTGGAGTTCGTTTGCAGTGGCTGGAGGCCCTGGCGCACCCATTCTCTCTCTCTCTCACTCTCCCTCTTTCTCTCTGTGTCTGTCACTCTCAAATAAATAAAGTAAAATATTAAAAAATTAAATTAAAAACATTTAAAAATACCAAATAACAGGGTCAGTTAAAAAAAATATATCAGTCTGAGGGTTGGAGGGATGGTTTAGCAGTTAAGGCATTTGCCTGCAAAGTCAAATGACCCAGGTTTGATTCCTCAGGATCCACATAAGCCAGATGCACAAGACGGCTCATGCATCTGCAGCTCCTTTGCAGTGGCTGAAGGCCTGGCACACCCATTCTCTCTATCTGCCTCCCTGTCTCCCTCTCTTTCAGATAAATAAAATAAATTTAAAGCCGGGCGTGGTGGTGCACGCCTTTAATCCCAGCACACCGGGGGAGGCAGAGGTAGGAGGATCAACATGAGTTCGAGGCCACCCTGAGATGACATAGTGAATTCCATGTCAGCCTGGGCTAGAGTGAGACCCTACTTCGAAAAACCAATAAATAAATAAATAAATTTAAAAAAATAAAATACTTTTCTTAAAGTAAAAAAAAAAAAAAATGAGCGTGAGACCTGACCACTTTTCACGAAGGGTTTTTGCACATAACTCTTCTGTTAAATACACATTTTTAAAACTGTCGTTTTTTAAAAAGCCCATCCTTCAGCTCAGGGGGCTCCTCCATCTATCGCACCAGCCCTGTCGCTGGCCCCGCCAAGTCTCAATGCGTTCCCTGGGCATCACACCCCAGCACCCCCCCCTCCGCACCCCCGGCTGGGGGAGGGGACAGTCTCCCAGGCCCCATCCCCGCCCCACCCCCCCCCGCCGGGGCTTCCCCAGGCCTGCGCGCAGGGCCCCTGTCTTCCCAAACCCCGGGAAGTGCTGCGTCAGAGCGGCTCGGGGAGTCCCCGGGCTCCGGTGGTGCCCCGAGGAGGAGGAGGAGGAGGAGGAGGAGGAGGAGGAGGAGGAGGAGGGGGAAGAAGAGGAGGAGGGGGAAGAAGAGGAGGAGGGGGAGGAGGGGAGATGCGCGCGCCCGCGAGGGCCCCGGGCCCGGCTGTCGGCAGCGCGCATCCCGCCGCGGTCCTGAGGGTCGCCCGCGCCCCCGCCGGCTGCAGCCACACGGACGGCCGTGCGCATGCGCGCCCGCGCCCCGCCCCCCGCCCCCCGCTCACGTGCCGCGCAGCGTGCGTGGGGACATGTGCGGACGCACGTGACCCGCCCCCTCCTTCCCCCCCCCCCCCCCCCCGCTCCCCGGCCAGCCGCGCGCCTGTACTTTGAACCCAGGCCTGGCTCGGGGATGCGGGCGGGGGGGGGGATGCTCTGGGAGGATGACGTCATCCGCGGCCTCGTTGCCTGGCAACCCGAGACGGGTCCTCCCTCTCCGCGCCAGCTGGTCCTAGGCGGTGCGTGCTGGAGCACCGCGCCCTCCCGAGGGTATCAGAGAAGCCAGGGTCTCCGTGGAGTGAGGGTGCGTGTTGGGGCTGGGTGTGTGTGTGGGGGGGGGGAGGGCTTCTGGTTGCCCTGGGTAACTCAGGAGTGGGATTCAGGTTCAAGTCCCGGGGAAGCTACTTACCGAAATCAGGCAGGAAAGTGTAAAGCCGCCTATGGAAGCGCAATTTATTGCAAAAAAAAAAAAAAAAAAAAGGGGGGGGGCTGGAGAGATGGCTTAGCGGTTAAGCGCTTGCCCGTGAAGCCTAAGGACCCCGGTTCGAGGCTCGGTTCCCCAGGTCCCACGTTAGCCAGATGCACAAGGGGGCGCACGCGTCTGGAGTTCGTTTGCAGAGGCTGGAGGCCCTGGCGCGCCCGTTCTCTCTCTCTGTCTGTCTGCCTCTCTCTCTCTCTGTCTGTCGCTCTCAAATAAATAAACAAACAATTTAAAAAAATTTAAAAAAAAAAAGAAAAAGAAAAGAGAATGACTGGGTGGATGGATGCGCGACACCTCTGCGTGTCATAACTATCTTCCTCGCGGCGCAGCAACCGAAAAAGACTGCGGGAGCTCCGCGTGCAGAGCGCTTGGCTGGCGTGCGCAAGGGCCTGGGTTCAATCCCCGGAAGCACCCGTATACATAAATATAAAGGAAGGGCAGGCAATAGTGATGGGAGATTATATATCTCTATATATCTATATATATAGATATATAGATATTTGCACAGATGATGGCGTGGCTGTTCGAAGCCAGCTTGGATTGCACGGGGACATCCTGTGTGAAAACAAGAGGGTTAGAGTGTGCTGTTGGTACACGCCTTTAATCCCAGCACTGGGGGGGGGCAGGAGGATCGCTGGTTTTATTTATTTATGCCTGGCTGGTTTTATTTTTATATAATAAAATCTTGATAGATACATAAAGTCTTGGAAGGTTTTGAATAATCTGAAATGGAACATTGCTGGGAATCTTTAATTTTAAGTTCGAGGCCACCGTGAGACTAGGTAGTGAATTCCAGGTCAGCCTGGGCTAGAGTAAGACCCTTTGGCTTTGCCCGCAAGCGCCTTAACCACGAAGCCATCTCTTCAGCCCAATTTATTTTATTTACATCTTTATTTAGGGCCGGGTGTGTCGTCACACGCCTTTAATCCCAGTACTGTGGAGGCAGAGGTATGAGGATCACCAGTTCAAGCCCCCCCCCAGACTACATAGTGGATTTCAAGTCAGCCTGAGTGAGCTACCTCGAAAATCCGAAAAAGAAAAAAAAAAAAAAAGAAAGAATATGAATGTTGTGCCAGGGCCCCTGCCATTGCATGCGAACTCCAGACCCATGTGCCACTTTGTGCATCTGGTTTTGCTTGGGTACTGGGGAATTGAACCAGGGCTCTCAGATTTTGTAAGCAAGCACCTTTAACTGCTGAGTCATCTCTCCAGTCCTCTTCCCTTCCCTCCTTCTCATCCTCCTCCTTTTTTCTTTTTTCTTTTTCTTCTTTTTTTTTTTGGTAGCGCACAGTATACCTACATGACATGAAACAAAGGTGCCTGTGAGGTCACCGATTCCCTCTGTCTACTAAAATAGTATGTGACGATGCAACTATATGTCCCTTTGCAATTCGAAGTGCTGTGGCCACCGCCCTGTCCCATACCTGGCAAGCACCAAGCTGCAGTCCAGACAGAGGTGCTACCTGCTGAGAGGGGTAGGGCGGGCAAGGTCTCAAGAGATGGAGAAGCCCTTGCTCAGCCCTCAAGTCCAATAGAACTTGTGAGACTGACAAATCAGCATGAGGCTGGTCTAAGGCTTTCAACCCCCTCATCGTGAGGAGATCTGCAAGTCCTATCTGGTCCCAGCATTGCATCCTTGCTGCACTGCACCTTCATTCATTTTATTTTATTTTGTTTTTGTTTTTCGAGGTAAAGTCTCACTCTAGCTCAGGCTGACCTTGAATTCACTATGGAGTCTCAGGGTGGCCTCGAACTCACGGCGATCCTCCTACCTCTGCCTCCCGAGTGCTGGGATTAAAGGCGTGCGCCACCACGCCTGGTCTTCATTCATTTTAGTGTGGTTCTATCATCGCGATAACTCTGCGGGGCCACGAGAGGTTAATCTTTGCTGCTCCAGTACCCAGGCAGGCCCTGGTGTACAGCTGAGCAAAGCAAATGTGAGGATCACCACGCCTTCTGAGGAAGGGTAGGCTCAGGAAGAGGACTGTGTGGCAAAAACTTCTCTCAGGCTCTGCCCTGGGTGTGTCTTTAATATAGAGACAGAATACATACCCACCCTGCCAGGGTCCAGGATGTCCTTGTTGGGTCTGCGCCCAGGGTGTCCAAAATCCAGGGGCTGGAGATGTTCCACACCAGAGGCAGGTGGCCGGGTCATTCAGGACTCAAAGTGTCTGGTCTTCTCTAATCCCCTGTCCTAATCACCCTGAGAGAGAGAGAGAGAGAGAGAGAATCTTCTATTCCTCCAGTCAAAGAATTATTTCTAGTGGGAGAATTTCTTTATTTTGTTGTTTTCTGTGGACTATAACAATTAGCAAATGGGTTTTACTTATTTATTTATTTTGTTTTTGTTTAAGGTAGGGTCTCACTCTAGCCCAGGCTGACCTGGAATTCACTATGTAGTCTCAGGGTGGCCTCGAACTCACGGCGATCCTCTTACCTCTGCCTCCCGAGTGCTGGGATTAAAGGCGTGCACCACCATGCCTGGCTGGTTTTATTTTTATATAATAAAATCTTGATAGATACATAAAGTATTGGAAGGTTTTGAATAATCTGAAATGGAACATTGCTGGGAATCTTTAATTTTAATTTATTTTTAAATTTTATTTATTGATTTGAGAGCAGCAGACAGAAAGAAGGAGGGTGGGGAGAGAATGGGCGCGCCAGGGCCTCCAGCTACTGCAAACGAACTCCAGACGTGTGCGCCCCCATGTGCACCTGGCTTACGTGGGTCCTGGGGAATCGAGCCTTGAACTGGGGTCCTTAGGCTTCACAGGCAAGCGCTTAACTGTTAAGCCACCTCTCCAGCCCTAATTTTTTTTTTTTTTTTTTTTTTGTTTTTCGAGGTTAGGGTCTCACTCTGGTCCAGGCTGACCTGGAATTCACTATGGAGTCTCAGGGTGGCCTTGAACTCACAGCGATCCTCCTACCTCTGCCTTCCGAGTGCTGGGATTAAAGGCGTGCGCCACCACGCCCGGCAATTTTTATTTTTATTTTTTAATTTATTTATTTGCATGGAGAGAGAAAGAGAGAGGGAGAGGGAGGGAGGGAAGGAGAATGAGAATGAGCACACCAGGGCCTCCTGCCATTGCAAAAGAACTCCAGATGCATGCGACACTTTGTACATATGGCTTTATGCCAGTACTGGGGAAATGAACTCTGGCTGTCAGGCTTTGCAAATAAGTACCTTTAAGTGCTGAGCAATCTCTCCAGCCTGGACTAGAGTGAGAACCTACCTAGAGAGAAAAAAAAAAAAAGAAAAGAAAGAAAAAAGGAAAGAAAGAAAGAAAAATGCATTTGCACGTGTGTGTATTAGGGGCACACTAGGGCATCCTTCTGCTACAAACAAATCCCCATTTGGCTTTATGTGGGTGCTGGGGAATTGAACCCTTGAAAGCAACCACTAAGCTATCTTCCTACCCTCTGGAAGTTTTTTAAAAAGTGTTTTTTAATTTATTTTTTATATTTATTTATTTATTTAAGAGAGAAGGACAGAGAGAGAAGAATGGGCACAAAAGGGTCTCTACCCATTGCAAACAAATTCCGGACACATGTGCCGCCATGTGCAGCTGGCTTTACATGGTTTCTGGGGAATAGAACCTGGGTCCTTAGGCTTTGCATTACAGCACCTTAACCACTCAGCCATCTCCCCAGCCCTTCTCTGGATGTTTTCACAAACCAAGAGGGCTGGAGAGATGGCTGAGTGGTTAAGGCGCTTGCCTGTGAAGCCTAAGGACTCATGTTCGACTCTTCAGATCCCACGTTAGTCAGACGCACAAAAGTCACATATGCCCACTAGGGGGCGCAAGCATCTGTAGTTTGATTGTAGTGGCCGAGGCCCTGGCGGCCAATTCTCTCATGAAAAGAGAGAGAGAGAGAAAGAGAAAACAAACAAACAAACCTGCTTACTCTCACTTTAGACACATCTCAAATGGGTGTGGCCTTGTCCCAGGGCACAGTGCATGACAGGTGGCAAATTAGTTAAGCTTTGGAGAAGGCTTCCTGACCATCAAGAAGTGACAGCTGGCAGCCTGGCTGTGAAGATGCTGAATCCCTATGACAAGGAAATACAAGAACTCACTACAGGGCTGGAGTGATGGCTTAGTGGTTTAGTCACATACCTGTGAAGCCTAAGAACCCTGGTTCGATTCTCCAGGTCCCACGTTAGCCAGATGCATGAGGGGGCGCATGCATCGGGAGTTCCTTTAGAGTGGCTAGAGGCCCTGATGCACCCATTCTCCCTCTCTCTCTTCCTCTCTCTGTTTCTAATTAATAAAGTAAAAAAAAAAAAATTTTTTTTTAAACTCACTACACATTTCCCTAAGGGCAGAAATTCCATGGGAAATCCACAGTGCAAAATACTGCTTATCCTTGTATCCCTCAACTATTGGGAGATTCTGTAAATGTAGAGGATATTTTTCCAAGACATGTAAAATGTTCTAGAGCTGTGTGCAGTACATTTCAGTATGTCCCCCACTGAATCTTTAAAAAGCAAAAAAAAAGGCATTGAACTTAGTTGTTTATCTTTACTAAACTTTTGCTGCCAAGAGACATCAATGGGTTTGGAATTTTAAAATATGAGTTTGTAAAAAAAATACTGTTTTGTATTTGTTTCATCTTTGCCTTGAAGGACAAGGAATATAATTTTAAGTACAGCTCAATGTAAAAGTACATATTTTTATTGTGAATCCCATCTTTAAAAATTTTTTGTTATTATATTTATTTTTTTATTTGAGAGCGACAGACAGAGAGAAAAAGGCAGAGAGAGAGAGAGAGAGAGAGAGAGAGAATGGGTGTGCCAGGGCCTCCAGCCACTGCAAACGAACTCCAGACACATGCGCCCCCTTGTGCATCTGGCTAACGTGGGTCCTGGGGAATCGAGCCTTGAGCCAGGATTCTTAGGCTTCACAGGCAAGCGCTTAACCACTGAGCCATCTCTCCAGCACATGAATCCCATCTTAATCACAGAAAATGTGATAATTTTCTGTCAATTCCCCGTTCAAATTCTAGAAATAGCTGGAACTTGCGCCACAGTTTAGCATGCACCCCAAATCCATTTGGAAATCACTCAAAACAATACTTTGGTAGCAAACAATAATAAGGGAGCCTAGATCCATTGAAGTTTCAATAGATCAAGAAAAAAAATCTCGGGCTGGAGAGATGGCTTAGCAGTTAAGCGCTTGCCTGTGAAGCCTAAGGACCCAGGTTCGAGGCTCGATTCCCCAGGACCCACGTTAGCCAGATGCACAAGGGGGCGCATGCGTCTGGAGTTCGTTTGCAGTGGCTGGAGGCCCTGGCACGCCCATTCTCTCTGTATCTCTCTCTCTATGTGCCTCTTTCACACACACTCTCTCTCTCTCTGTCACTCTCACATAAATAAATAAAAATGAACAAAAATATTAAAAAAAAGAAAAAAATCTCAATACAAAGCATCAGGTGCTAACTGAATGAAAATACCTTACCCATGGCTCTGTGGTTAAGGCACTTGCCTGTGAAGCCTAAGGACCCAGGCTTGATTCCCCAGGACCCACGTAAGCCAGATGCACAAGGTGGCACACACATCTGGAGTTTGCCTTGTCTGGAGGCCCTGGAGTGCCCATTGTCTCTCTCTCTGTCCGTCACTCGCCCTCTCTGCCTCTTCCTCACTCTCACTCACTCTCTCAAATAATTAATTAAAGAATACCTTTCCCACAACAAGACTACCAGGTCTGGGCATCCCAATGGCTTAATTGATAGGTAACAGCTCTGTTCATTACTATCAAATGTACAAAGGCTTTGTGGTTCCCAAGGTTTCCCTCAGTCCACAGGCTGTCACTTCCCACAGACAGCTCAAGCGTTAACCTGTGACGCATACAGGAACAAGCTAAGGTCCTTCAACACAGAATAGATTTCAGATGATGGCCATCTGCCTAAAGCCAGGCCTGTGTCGTCAGCGAAAGAACTAGAAGAAAAGCAGCATTACAGTGACAGGGAATGCACGCACCTCCAGTTCTATTTACATAGCTACTGTTTCCAGACCCTTGAAATTACACTGAAGCTTAGCAATTTCGGGGGGTTGGTGGTGGAGGGACCTTTTCATTAAATTCACTATGAAGTTTGCTAAGAAATATACATAGGCGAAATGCTTGTACTACTACTCATGAAAGTATTTTGAATCAAAATATGTATTTGTCTCAAATTGGAAAAGCACATGATCTACAAAGCTCTGTTTTGCTGACTGTTCACCACTGCAGTCAGCTCCTCCATGAACAAAATGATTCTACATTCAATTCATTGAGATGAATCAGTGAGTCAGGTTGAGGGTGTATGTAGCTCAGGGATAGAACACTGACCCAAGGCTTCATCTCCCGCAGCGCATTTTTCAAGGCCGCTGAACCACTACAACTTCCCTTTCCTGCCCTTGTGTTGGGTTATGACTGTGTTACTACCTAGGCCCTCGGATTAAACAACCTGGCCCAACCCAAAAGCAATCGTACCACACCAAAATTACACAAACGCAAAATATTTTGTTTTCTGATTTGAGTCTTTTTGGGGTACAAAACAAAAGCAGTTAAAGGGGCTTGCTTACCAAGCCTGACAGCCTGGGTTCAATTCCCCAGTACCCATGTGAAGCCAGATGCACAAAGTATATCTGAAATTTATATGCAGTGGTAGAAGGCCTTAGCACACCCATTCTCTATGTGTCTCTCTGTGCTTGCAAATATATATAATCTAATAGTCCTATAATGATGCCATTGAAATGTATCTCATATCTAAAAAACATTTTTTTAATATTTTACTTTATTTATTTGACAGAGAAAGAGGGAGAGAGAGAGAGAGAGAATGGGCGTGCCAGGGCCTCCAGCCTCTGCAAACAAACTCCAGATGCGTGCGCCCCCTTGTGCATCTGGCTAACATGGGTCCTGGGGAAATCAAACCTGGGTCCTTTTGCTTTGCAGGCAAATGCCTTAACTTAATTGCTAAGCCATCCCTCCAGCCCTAAAATTTTTATTTGAGAGATAGACAGAAAGGGAGAGAGAGAGAGAGGAGAGAAAGAGAATGGGTGCACCAAGACCTTCAGCCACTGCAAACAAACTCCAGACGCATGTGCCACATGGTGCATCTGGCTTACGTGGGTCCTGGGGAATTGAACCTGGGTCCTTTGGCTTTGCAGGCAAATGCCTTAATGGCTAAGCCATCCGTCCAGCCCTGTATCTCATATTTTAAGTATAGTTCCCCATCATGCTGATTCAGGAGACTATGTCTCTGTAGATGAACGCAGTAACAGGGCTCACAAAGGCTGTGGTTTTTTGAAGTTGATGTTCATTTCCTTAGGTCCAGTGGTTTGATTTAGTCTCAGGACTGAAATCAAAGCCTGTTCACTGGATGTTAAACCGTGCAGGACGGAAGTAGCTTGGCGGCTCTGGAGACAACAGGGCTGGCCGTGGGTGCTGGCCCCTGGCATCTGTGTGACCTTGGAGAGACAAAGTCTCCAGGCCTTCTACAATTTAGGGAGCTGGAGGAGCAGACCCTGAGGTCCCTAAGGCTCACCTACAGTTTGCTTGTCCTCGTCAGCAGAGGGAGCACTTTTTCTACATCTTAGACACTTTGATTCTCATTTAAACACCTTCCAAACTTAAGGCTTTCAAGAACACTACCAAGATTTAAAATAGAAATCGAAAGTCATGATTGAAATCTATATTTGTATCAAAGTCCAGTTTTGATGATAAACTTGAGAGAAGTCTAGAACTTGTTTCCTGAATGCCATGTCAAAGTCTCACAAGTTATTATTATTATTTTTTTTTTTTGGGGGGGTGTTTGAGGTAGGGTTTCACTCTAGCCCAGGTTGACCTGGAATTCACTATGTAGTCTGAGAGCGGGCCTCCAACTCATGGTGATCCTCCTACCTCTGCCTCCGGAGTGCCCGCAACAGTTAATTGTATAAAAGTTAAGATGCCAACATTCTTGCATGAATTAAGCACCTTATGAGGCAGTGTACTTAAGGGGACCACGTGGAGGCTAGCTGGTGTCAAAGATGGAAAGCACAGACACTGTTGATCATAAAAGCATTAGTAAGTTGGGCTGAACGTAAACAAGCCACACAATGGTGGGTAGACTTTTCCGTTTCTCATTCAGATATACTGGGGACAGCAAAGATAGAGCAGTGGAGCTCCCAGGAGACTGGCAATGTGTGATGTCAGGCCTCTGACAAAAACAAACACAAGCCTTTGTTTATTTAAGAACCTTAATGACTTTCACCCTTATAGTCTTAGATAGCTTCAAAATAACTGAGCACCCAGTATGCCTTTTTTTTTTAATTATTAGACAATCTCATGTCATATATAAAGTTTTTATTCCTTAGTAAGAATCTGTAAATCACAAAATAGTGTGGCAATATTTAAGTAATAGAATTTATGGAGTGCTGAAAATACTAGAATATAAAGATAATGTCTAGCTTAACTTTACATACTAAACCTTTTTTTTTAAACCAGCTGGTTTCTTGCAGACAATATTTATTTATTTGTTTAATAATTTAAGACAGCAAAGCTTGAATCAAGCACAAGCATTGTAACAAAAGTGCAAACATTTCAGCAAATCCTCCCCAAAAGATATTGTAACTCAAAATATTATTAGCACATATTTTCTCCCTACAAAAATAGCATGTCAGACGTCATTAATTGGATGTATTAACAACTTATGTACATATGGCCACCTTGGTAGGCTAAGAGTTTAACGTTGTTTAAACACAGCGTTCGAGGCAGTAGCAATGGCAGCAGCAACAAAAGTACCAGACTCAGAAGACCCAGATAGCTTCTCACTCCAGTCAGCGGGTTGTCTCACCCCTTACATAACGTTCAAGTGAGATTTCTCAGTGCTACCTTGGCAACAGACTAAAAATATCTAGACAAGGTCTTGGTTTAAGCCTTATTATTATTATTATTATTTTTTTCTAAAAAAGCTTTCTTTGTGATTATCTGGTATCTGGTTTGGTCTCTAGAAAAAAAAAAAAAACAAAAAAAACAAAAATAAAACATAGACTTGGAGAGAGCAAGGCCCGGGTGACTCCATTCATCTCCACAGCATTGCCAATCACAGTTGACCAGTCTAACTTCCCGCTTCTGTCATCTGATAAGGATAAGTCAGTGTGGACTTTTCTTCCCCCGGCCCAGTGCACTTTGTTTATTTATTTTGATCATGAAAATTTGGGAAAGTGATGGATTAAGGAACGAGGGGAGATTGCCGCATTGAAGGTAAGTATCTGAAACAGAAGTATGTCAATCGGGAAGAAATCAACACCAGTCACTTGGTCCATGGTCAATTTCTCAATAAAGGGCGAGCAAAGGCCAAGAAGAACTGTGGCCTTCTTGGTCCGTCTCCCACCCAGACTCACAGCCGATGGCCCCAACTCCGCATCTCTCCGAACAAGTGCAAGTTTCTAAAAGATACCATTTCTTTTTTTTTTTTTTTCCAGTCGCTTCTGAACAGGACAACGTGGGTAACCATATCATTTCTTTCATAAAAATAGATGTCTTTCAAAAAGCTTAATATTATAAAATACTGACAAAGTAACTTTGAGTCTCAAAGCCCCCACCGCACCCCACACCACTTCAGGGGACCACGTCCTAAGATAAATGGGCAACTCGGGCCCAGCGCTAAGCAACAAGGTTACCTGCTGCTTCCTGGCCATGGCTGTCAAAGGCCCCAACACCCTGGACACCCTATTCCTGGTTCCACTGGCTCGCCCACCTATAGCACTCCTTCCAGAATCAACTTCCATATTTCTTTTCTTTCTTTCTTTCTTTTTTTTTTTTTTAAAGAGGTTGGAACACAGCTTAAATGAATGGGGGAGAGGAAAGGAGTTATTAAAAGAAAAAAGCAACAGTATTTCTCATAGGATCTTTCCCCATGGGGGTGGGTTCGGGTTAGTGTGGCACAGGGTGGGGGGTGTTAACAGCGGTCCAGAGATAAGCAAAAACAGGAAAACACTTGTTTTTCCTCCTAAAGCCTTTTGTGCACCTAGCAGGATGCTTCCTTCCTAGCAACACCTAGGGGTGTTTGAACGTGGGTATCTGGGAGGGGGTGTATGTGTGTGGGGGGGGGGGGAGAAGGGGACCTGGGTCCTTCCTAAGGGAAGGGATTGCAGGAGGATGCTTCCTTCCTAGCAACACCTAGGGGTGTTTGAATGTGGGTATCTGGGAGGGGGTGTATGTATGTGTGTGGGTGGGGGGGAGAGGGTGTGTGGGGGGGAGAGGGTATGGGGGGAAACCAGGGTCCTTTCTAAGGGAAGGGATCGCAGGAGGATGCATCCTTCCTAGCAACACCTAGGGGCGTCTGAACGTGGGTATCTGGGAGGGGGTGTATGTGTGGGTGGGTGGGTGGTGGTGGTGGGGGGAACGACCTGGGTCCTTCCTAAAGGAAGGGATTTTGCAGGGGACTCAGGGGCCCTCTTTGGCCGGCTGCGAGGGGTCTTCGTGACCGATGCTGTCCGGGTCCCCCGCGAAGGGCAGGCGGGCGCGGCCCAGGGGCCCCCCGGGGGGCGCCACGTCGTGCGCCAGCAGGGTCGAGGCGGCGGCGGCGGCGGCGGCTGCGGCGGCGGCGGCGGGGATGCCCGGGTAGAGCAGCGGGAAGGGGGCCGCGGCGGCCGGGTACAGGTACCTCTCCAGGCCACCCTTGTCCAGGAAGGGCTGCATGTAGGCGGCGGAGGGCGAGAGGAAGTAGAAGGGCAGGCAGAAGGGGGCGGCGGGCTGCGCGAACGGCGAGCCTCCCCCGGCGCCCAGCGCCACCAGCGAGCTCAGCAGCGCGGCGTCCGGGCGCAGCAGCGCGGCCGCCCCGGGTTCGGTTCCCAGCAGCGCGGCCGCCGATCCGCCTCCGCCGCCGCCGCCGCCGGCGCCAGCGCGCAGCTCCACCTTCATCCTCTTGGGCGCCGGAGGACACTCGTCCCCAGGAGGCTCCTGCTTGATGGTGACGCGGCTCGTCCCCGCGCCACCGCCGCCGCCTCCCCGGTCACGATCCGGACGAGCCTCGGCCTCGCCGCCGTAGCCGCTGTCCGTGTCCGTGTCGTTCTCGGCGGCGGCGGCGGCGGTGGACAGCTCGGCGCTGGGCTGAGTCCTCTGGATGACCGGCACGCAGTGGGCCAGCGGCTCCAGCTTGGGTGCCGCCGCGCGCTCCGAGCACGGGGCGGCCCCGGAGGAGGAGGAGGAGGAGGAAGAGGAGGAGGAGGAGGAGGAGGGCATCCCCGGGCCTTTACCCAGGGGGACCTGTGGAGTCAACAGCTGAGCGGTGGGCAGGAACTGGGTGGCCACGGCGTGCAAGTGGTTGATCAGCTGGACGCAGCGCGGCTCCCTGGGGGTCCAGCTCTCGAAGCGGGAGAGGTATTGCAAGACTTCTTTGGCGCACGTTTGAAACCCCGAGTGGAACGCATCCAAGTCGGCCTGAATGGGAGATTTCAGAGCTCGCTCCCCTAGGATGCGCCGAGGGAAAGGGCGTAGGGTGCCGGGGTGGGGGGGGGGGGTGTGGGTGGGTGGGTGGGAGAGGCAAGAAGAAAAATCCCCACGTTAAAGCATCTGCTAATCACGTGGGGCGCTGCACTGATTAAAGCGATCTGGGCTTTCCCTCGGTATTCCAGGGATACAATCCACCGAATGCCTTAGAGAGAGGGGAGGTGGGTGTGGAGTGGGGGCGCTCTCCCTCCAGCCGAGGAACCCAAGTGAAGAGGTGCTTCATCTACGAGATGGGATTCCTGGGAGCGCTGATGGAAGCCTCCAGGATGGGGCCCCGGGGAAACGGGCACTTTCCACTAAAGGAAAGGACGAGCGGTTTTCACCAGTGCAACTCAGTCCACGATAGAGGATGGATGTGTGTGTGTGTGTTGGAGTGTGTGGGGGGGGGGGGAAGTCCTAGCACTGTTCTCCTGAGGGGTGGACGGCCTTCCCCCCACACCCCGCTTCACCAGGCTTCCCTGAACTGACTTACCATTCTGTAAAGCAATTATCTTTTGGTGCTGTTGCTCCGACAAGGTTGTTAACGCTTTCAAGTGTTTCAAAGTTAATTCCAAGACTACGGCTTTCTCCAGGTGCCCCAGGGTCTGCAGTGGCACAAAGGAGAAGGCCAGGAGGAGGGTGTGTGTGTGTGTGGGAGCTGGTTACTTAAAACACACAGAGACACCCATTTCCCTTGACTGGCTCTCCAGGACGTCCAGAAACTTTCTGGCAAACACTTTGAAAGAAGTACTGCTCCTTCACTCCTAGCGCTTTCCACAAGACAGGTTATAAATGATCCCTCCGCCTTCAGCAGGGAGCCCCTATTCTGAGTGAGGTACATTAAGGCACACGTTGGAAAGTCAGGCCTCTTAATATTTACATTCACTCCTGTATCTCGGAAGAGGTCGCGCCAGGCTATTAACAACGCCCCGAGAGAACATCAGAGAATGAGAATGTGTATCTTACTGTCAATTTCAGATGTTCAGGCAGTAAGTCTTTCAGCTGAGCAATGCATTCATTAATTCGGTCTCTTCTTTTCTTTTCTATTAATCTGTGCGGCAATTTGTAGGTGTCCTTAACATATAAGAGAAAACAGTGAGCTAAGCCATCCACTCACTGCGTCCAGCCACCCTCCCACCACTCAGAACCATTCCATTCCATGAAACCTCTTTCCTCTAGACTTCTGAAATGCAATTTAAATTCAGGTACGGTGCTTAATATCCCCCTGAGTATCCAGCAAGCCACTTAAAATTCAGTCAGGGAAGCTCGGGGGCTGGAATAATATTCGCAGACAGAGCTTGCCCGGGAAGTCAATGGCCCTCATTAACTATCCCAGGTAGGTAGGTTTATGGGAAACAAACTTACCTTGCTGTCGTCTCGCTTCATGCTCCTTTTGGGTTTACACATATACAAAGAGGAATAGTCCAGGCTGCAAAACAAATCACTAGCATCAGGCACCCTTTGCGGGAGGGGCTGTCGGCCCTGTCCGTACCACTTTCTAGAGAAGGAAAAAGAAAAGGAAAAAAAAAAAAAAAGCCAAACCGAAACCCAGACAGAAAATTCTCAAGGGTTCTTTGCACCTTACCCTATAAAATCCCTATGGTCCAGTAACTGTCTCTCTTGCAAATGAGGAATTCCTTCGTCCATGTTCAATGGCTGGCTGTTTCCTCCGTTTTCGATGTTGGGGGGGGGTTTCCGTCCCAGAATCTGCAGGACGGTCGCCTCGGGGAGATCTTGTTGGAGGAGGTGTGTGTGGGGGGGGGCGGGGGAGGGCGGAGGGTGGTAGTGGGATCCGTGCGCCTCCCCGGGTCGTCTCCTCTCCCTCTTCAGTGCAGTGTTGAAAGTGTGAAGCAGTTGGTCCCCCGCCGCCGCCGCCGCCGCCGCCGCCGCGCGCTCCGCCGCGCACACACACGCGCGCTCGCACACACACACACACACAGACACGCACGCACGCACACGCGCGCACACACACTCGCACTGCGCTGGCACTTTGCTCCAACTCTGGGCTGTGTGTTTGGCCACAGGGCACGCGCGTCGCCGGCCAGACCAGCACCCAGCTCACGTGCGGAACGTACCATCCGCGGTCCAGCCCGGAGGGGGGTGGGGGAGGAGGGGCCGGGCGTGGGGGGGGGAGGGAGGGAGAGAGGGGGTGCGTTGGGAGGGAGGGGGGCGTGGACACCTGATCAGGGCCACCGGAAAGGAAAAACAACGGCGGCCGAGCTATTCATCTTCTTCCCCGAAGCCGGTGCGGCCTGCGTTTGGGGAGGGGGAGGGACGCAGGGGCTCCCCGGGTCCCGCCGTCACCTCATCTCGGCGGTGCAGAATTGGGAACGTGGCTGGTGGCTCTTCCACCCACTGTGCCATTGCTTCGCACCAGAGGAGAGAAATTAGCCGTGGTGTAAACTTCAGGCTTCCTAGGCTCAAGTGGCCTTGGAGGAGGGAGTCCCCCCCCCCCCACAACACCCAACCTTGGCGCGCTCTTTGGAGAGTGTCCCCTTCCCCCCTGCAAGAAGGGTGGACACTTGCAATCCGCTCCCTGGAGAGAAATGAAAATGTAGTCACTGGGCGGGCGAGAATGTCGCATTCCGAGGAGTGTCTTTCGGACGGCGACAACAGTGTCCCTGGGCCACCTAAACTTCCCGCTGCGGCCGGAATTGCGGTGTCACTGATCACAACAACTGCAGATGGCGACGTTCGGTGGCCTCCTGGGCTCCGGGAGGACAGGGTGGCACGAGGGGGTCGCCAAGGAGAAGCCCGGTGGCAGCCTTGGATCGGGTCTCCCGCCCGAGCCCCCGGGGTCCCCATCTCCTCTCCCTAGGTGCCACCCTCTCCGCTCGCCAGGGTGTGCGCAGCCTGGCCCACGTTTACTACCGTTGGCACCTCGGGAGCCTCCCTCCTTAATCCTGTCTCCAGCGGGGACAAGCACAGGGCCAGCAACGTGATTCGACCTGCCGTGGCTGCCACATCACTGCGCGGGGCCGCGCGCGCGCGCGCTCCAGCGCGCACTCCAGCCCTGCAACCGAGCTCGGGGACAGCCCGGGGCCAGCGGGAGCTGGGGGGTGGGGGTCACCTCTCCCCGGAGCCACCCCGGGAGAGCGTGACTCACCGCCGGGGACGGTCGCCCGAGGTGCCCGCTGATGCGCTCAAGACCACCCACGCCGCCTTGCGCTCGCGAGAGACGCGGGCCTGGGGAGCTCAGGTCCTGCGGGGGAAGTTGGGGGGACATCCAGTTCCAGCCCCCCCTCCCCAGTGTCGCTTGTCACCTGGGGGTGCTGGGGCGTGTGGATGGAGAGGTTTAGATGGGAACCTCTCGGGTGTAGGTGTGTCAATAGCCGTGTTGTTGTTGGACTGAAAAGTGATGCCCACTTTCCGTCCGCCACACGCGTGTGCGCCGGTGGCACGTGAGCCAAGCGCGGTGGCACGCCGGATTGAGCGCGGCTAGGGCCAGGGACGGGTCACTAAGCTGCTGCTGCCCGCCTCCCCACCCTCTCCACCCCCACCTCGTCCCCCGCTCGGCTTGGCTCAGGCTTGGGCTCCCGGGGACGGATCTGGGTCGCCGGCAGCCCCGGCTGGGGGAGGTCACGTGTCCGCGGAGCCGCCGCTGCCCGCCCGCCGCGTCCGTCCCTCTCCCGGGTCCGGGGCGGAGACGCGCGCGCCGCGTCTGGCTGCGTGACTCCGGGCGGCGGTGGCGCGGCCTGGGCTCACCCGAGCGGGAGGAGCCGCCGGTGACTCGTCCCAGGCCGGCTTGCGTGCACCCTTTAGGGTCCCTCAAGTAGGGCGACGGGCGTTTTGCACCAGCTAGACGATTTCATAATGATCGTGCCGAAAAGGAGATTGCGTGCTGGTTTCAGTTTAAAAACTCCATCCCGTGGTTCTGTTCTCTCGTGTCTTGCAAAGTGGTTGGGTGGTTGATCCCTTCTCCCTCCCCCCCCCCCGCACCCCCCGTCTGCACAGTTGGAACCCTGTGGCACCACCCAGGCTGGGCAGTACTGTGGCATTATTTCCCTCTTGTTCTTAATTAAAGTGGCGGTGAGAGGTGCTGTTAAGGCGGACTTCTTTTTTTTTTTTTTTTTTTGAAATGAATATGATATCTCTCCTCTTTCCAGATCTCTCTGAGTTTGGAGTAGAAAAGGGGGTGTTAATGCACATTTACAACGTTTCACTTGGGAAAATGCTGAAACTAGTAGAAGTGGGAATGAAATAACCCTGCGTCACTGAATCTTGGCCTGTGCTGGGCTTCTCTCATACCAGCTTATTCTGTCTCTCTTTCGGCCCCACGCTTCCCTATGTTAACAGCTTTTTTTCCCCTTTCCTTTCCACTTCTTTAACATTTATTTTTGTTTGTTTGAGAGCGATATAAGGATAAAAAGAGAGAGAAAGAAAGAGAATGGGCACGCCAGGGCCTCCAGCCATTGCAAACAAACTGAACTCCAGATATATGCGCCCCCTTGTGCATCTGGCTAACGTGGGACCTGGGGAACCGAGCCTCGAACCGGGGTCCTTAGGCTTCACAGGCAAGCGCTTAGCCGCTAAGCCATCTCTCCAGCCCCTCTTTTCCACTTCTGATACCCACAGCAAGCCAGAGTTGCCTGTTTTGATATTTTTATACACCTTGTGCCTCCCCTTTCTCTTTTCATTCTGTTTTTTTTCCTGTAAATTTATTTTTATTTTATATAAATTATAACAGGTTATATACTTTTATCTCCTGGCCCCAACTTATGTTACTCTGTGTGTGGGGGGCTCTTCAGTGGGGTTATGATATTCGCTGTGGGGTCACCAGGGTCTCACTTAGTCCCTATGGGGTAGCGGGAGGGAGGGAGGGGGGGGATCCATGGCTTAGGTATATCGACCCATTCTGTGTCTTTTACAATGTTTTTGCCTTCTCTTTCACAATGTCCCCTGAGCCATGGCAGGCCTGTTGGCAGTCTGATTTATTTAATGTTGAGTTCTCTGTAACCTCTGAATTTCTGCTTTGATAGGTTTTGATTGATCACACTGTCTGTCACCTCCACGCTGGAGCTGGTTGTCAGGCTAGCAGTAAGAGCAGCATTCATGTGACCACTTCCTGTGCTATGTCTCCTGGGCCCTGGCAGATGTCCTACAGGTGGCTTGTCTTGTGGTGGGCAGTCAGCTCTCTTTTTTTTTTTCCTTGTTTTTTTGAGGTAGGGTCTCACTCTAGCCCAGTCTGACCTGGAATTCACTATGGAGTCTCAAGCTGGGCTCGAACTCACGGTGATCCTCCTACCTCTGCCTCCCGAGTACTGGGATCAAAGGCGTGCGCCACCACACCCCGGTGGCTTCTTATTTTTTTTAAAATATTTTAATTTAATTAATTAATTTATTTAAGAGAGAGAGGAGGAAGCAGATCAACAGAATAGATACGCCAGAGTCTCTAGTCACTGCAAACTGCAGAAGCATGCTCTCACTTGTGGATCCAGCTGCCTTGGGCACTGGGGAACCCAATCTGGGTTCTCAGGCTTCGCAGGCAAACACCCTACCCATTAAGCCATCTCTCCAGCCCCTTCTTTTTTTTTTAAATATTTTGTTCATTTTTTATTTATTTTGAGAGTGACAGACACAGAGAGAAAGACAGATAGAGGGAGAGAGAGAGAATGGGCGCGCCAGGGCTTCCAGCCACTGCAAACGAACTCCAGACATGTGCGCCCTCTTGTGCATCTGGCTAACGTGGGACCTGGGGAACCGAGCCTCGAACCGGGGTCCTTAGGCTTCACAGGCAAGCGCTTAACCGCTAAGCCATCCCTCCAGCCCAGCCCCTTCTTGTCTTATTGATGGGTCTTTGTTTTTCGTTCTCTCTTTCATCTTCCACTGGCTTGTCCCGTCCCTTCTGCTGTTCTTTTTGTCTTTCCCTTCCTTGCACTCCCCTTTATATCCTTTCCCCTTATTAACCTTTCTCTCTTTTCCCTGTTAAATGTCTATTTTGCCTTTCCCCTGGATATCTGCTGTTTCCTGGTTGTGTTTTGCCCCTTTCCTTTAGTCTTTCGCCCTGATGACACTTCTTCCCTTTTGCCTTTAAACTTGAGTCTAATTCCTGTTTGTTCTCAGACTGTTGGCTTGTGGCTGTCGGGTTTCGTTTGATGCCACCAGATGTCCCTTTGCTGCACGGAGCATGTCACAGTAGCTAACAGCCACACAGCAGTTAGGGTTGGAGTGCCAGACTCCACCCTAATGATGTTTCTAGACTGTTGGTCAACACTTGCCACCGCTCTACAAAGTAGATACTATGATTTATTTATTTATTTATTTATTTATTTATTTTTGGAAAGAACAAGAGAGAGAAAGAAAGAGAGAGAGAGAGAGAGAGAGAGAGAGAGAGAGAGAGAGAGAGAGAGAGAATGAATGAGAATGAGAATTGGTGGGCCAGGGCCTCAGCCACTGCAATCAAACTTTATTTATTTATTTATTTAAGAGAGCTCGAGGGCTGGAGAGATGGCTTAGCAGTTAAGCGCTTGCCTGTGAAGCCTAAGGACCCCGGTTCGAGGCTCGGTTCCCCAGGTCCCACGTTAGCCAGATGCACAAGGGGGCGCATGCGTCTGGAGTTCGTTTGCAGAGGCTGGAAGCCCTGGTGCGCCCATTCTCTCTCTCTCTCCCTCTATCTGTCTTTCTCCCTATGTCTGTCGCTCTCAAATAAATAAATAAAAAATGAACAACAACAAAAAAATTAAAAAAAAAAAAGAGAGCTCGAGAGTGAAAGAAGGAGAGAAAGAGAGAGAGAGAGAGAGAGAATGGGCATGCCAGGGCCTCCAGCCACTGCAAACAAACTCCAGACACATGTGCCCCCTGTGCATCTGGCTAACGTGGGTTCTGGTGAATCGAGCCTCGAACTGGGGTCCTTATGCTTCACAGGCAAGTGCTTAACCGCTAAGTCATCTCTCCAGCCCTGCCATCAAAGTTTAGGTGCTTGCACCACCTAGTTGGCATGTGCGACCTTGCGCTTGCCTCGCTTTTGTGCATACGTGGGTATTGGGAAGTCGAACCTGGGTTCTTAGACTTCACAGGCAAGTGCCTTAAATACTAGGCCATATCTCCAGTGCAATACTATTTTTTTGTTTGTTTGTTTAGGTTTTTCAAGGTAGGATCTCACCCTGGCCCAGGCTGACCTGGAATTTACTATGTAGTCTCAGGGTGGCCTTGAACTCACAGTGATCCTCCTACCTCTGCCTCCCAAGTGTTGGGATTAAAGGCGTACACCACCACGCCCGGCACAATATTTTTAATATCTCCATTCTTGACATGAAAAAATACATAATTAGTGTGATTACTGAATGTGCTAAAGGTCTCGCAGTCAGAGTTTCGGTGGGGCAGTATCTGACCTTGATGGCCACACCTATAATGTGGGGAGTGAGGAGAGGGGAGGCCTCAGCTTCCCCTAGTTGTTTCTGGGGTGATTCTCTGTTTATGAACGTGAGTGTGCATGTAGGCTGAAGATTGAAGACTGCGTGCGTATGAGTGGAAGGAGGAAGTTTTGTGGGAGTGATTGGGAAAGGAGAGACGTCAGAATGGAAGCTGGCAGAAGAGATGAAAAAGGTATATAAAAAGGAAAAAAAAAAAGTTGTGCATGCATCCGGACCTGGGGTTGATTTGCAACAGCCCTCTCCCCACCCCCTCTCTCTCTCGCTTTCTGCTTGGAAATAAATTAATAAATGTATTTAACAAATAAAAAACAAGGGGCTGGAGAGATGGCTTAGTGGTCAAGGCACTTGCCTGTGAAGCCTAAGGACCCATGCACAAAGGTGAAGCAACTGCAAGGTTCCACGTGCCCACTAGGTGACGCAATCATCTGGCATTCCATTGCAGTGGCTGAGGCCCTGGAGTGCCAATTCTCTCTCTAAAAAAAAAAAAAAAGAAAAGAAGAAAAGGCTGAGAGTGGCTGACTGCACTTTCTTCACTGAGCAAACTGTGAGGGTTTCCTCCACTCAGACTAAGGGGCGTAACTCTTTGGGTGTGTACAGGTATGCATTTTTTGGGGAGAGGGTTTCCAGGTAAGGTCTCATTCTAGCTCAGGCTGACCTGGAATTCACTATGTAGTCTCAGGCTGGCCTGAGCTTACAGTGATCCTCCTACGTCTGCCTCCCCAGTGCTGGGATTAAAGGTGTGCGTCACCATGTCTGGTATTTAAAAACACATCGCAGTGTTTACAAACACCCACCTTGGGACTGGAGAGATGGCTCAGCAGTTAAGGTGCTTGCCTGTGAAGCGTACGGACCCATGTTTGACTCCCCAGGTCCCATGCAAGCCAGACACACAAGGTGGCGTGCACATCTGGAGTTCAATTGCAGTGGCTGGAGGCCCTAGTGTGCCAATCTCCCCTCCCATGAAAATAAAAGAAATTAAAAATCTTTTAAAATGCCCATTTTGGTTCTTTTCATAGCAAGAATGGAGCTGCTGTCATTTTATTTTATTTTATTTTATTTTATTTTATTTTATTTTATTTTATTTTATTTTATTTTATTTTATTTTATTTTATTTTATTATTTCTTGACATAGATGTGTACTTGCCCACATGTGAGTATGGGCATGTGTGGAAGTCATGGGGACGCTTCAGGCATCAGTGCTTGCATTCCACTTTGTTTGGAGCAGGGTCTCTTGTTGATCACTGAGCTGTGTTTGCCAAGCGAGCTGGCCCACGAGCTCTCAGGTGACGTCCCGAGCTGGCATTGCAGGTGCTTTTTACGTGCAGGTCCAGCATTACGTGGGTCTTGAGGATCTGAACTCAGGTACTTAACGCTTGTGTTGGCAAGCGCATTATCTGCTGGGTCATCTCCCCTAGCACCTCCCCCCTTTTTTATTTTTTAGTTTTACCAAGGTAGGGTTTCACTCTAGCCCAGGCTGGCCTGGAATTCGCTACGGAGTCTCAGGGTGGCCTCAAACTCATAGCGATCTTCCTACCTCTACCTCCCCAGTGCTGGGATTAAAGGCGTGCGCCACCACGCCCGGCTAGCCCCCCCCTTTTTTTTTTAAGTAGGGAAGTTACTACCTAATAGATACTGTGGTGAAAGGCCTCCCCCTGCACAATATTCTTTAAAAATTTTTTTTTATTTATTTGCAAACGGGGGGGGAGGGAAGAATAGGCACACTAATTTTTTTTATTTATTTGAAAATGACAGACAGAGAAAGAGAGAGAGAGAGAGAGAGAGAGAAAAAGAGAGAGAGAGAGACAGAGAGCGACAGCGAGCGAGCACACCATGGCCTTCAGCCACTGCAAACGAACTCCGGACGCGTGCGCCCCCTTGTGCATCTGGCTAACGTGGGTCCTGGGGAATCGAGCATTGAACCAGGGTCCTTAGGCTTCACAGGCAAGCGCTTAACCGCTAAGCCATCTCTCCAGCCCAAGGACCTCCTGCCACTGCAGATGAACTCCAGATTCACGTGCTGCTTTGTGCATCTGGCTTTACATAGTTACTGGGGAATCGAACCCCAGCGGGTGCCTTTTGCCACTGAGCTATCTCCCTAGTTCCCCTCCAAGGTATTCTGGGTCCCAACTCTGATTTCACTCACCTGCTGGCTTGTGTGTGGTGGTTTCCTGCAAAAACAGAACTCTTCCCTAAAGGGTTGAGACTCTATTGGGTGTAGAGAGAGGGCTTTGGTTTCTTTGGGGCTCCGCAAGCCCCTACTACGCTTCAGGGCAGGTGAGACGTGGGTGTCTGGGATCCCAGATCTGATACAAACCAACTGCACACCTTTGCTGGCCTAAAGGACCAAGACCTGCCCGGGGTGTGGACCCTTGGCCCCGGCTGACTGTGAACATAGACTGTTGGTGGGTAGGTTTACCCGCCCCTGCTTGGACTGTGCATGAGAACCTGCGGCCAGTCCACATGACTTTACCTCAAAAAGCACCGCAGCTTTCACAGCAGAGCCCAGGGAGAGCTAAAAGCGTTCTGGGCGCTGAAGAGATGGCTCAGCAGTTAAGTGTGCTTCCTGTACAGGCATGAGGGCCCGCTGGGCCCAAGACTACCTAGGTTCAAGTATCTGAAACCCAAGCTAAACAGCTGGGCCTGGTCACACGCGCCTGTGACCCCAGTCCTGTCGGGGAGGGGGGTGTGTGTGGAGCAGAGACCCAGGAGTCACCAAAGGCTTGTCTTAAAAACGGGATCAGTAAGAGGCTACGGCTGTGTCAGGCGTGGTGGCGCACGCCTTTAATCCCAGCACTCGGGAGGCAGAGGTAAGAGGATCGCCGTGAGTTCAAGGCCACCCTGAGACTACATGGTGAATTTCAGGTCAGCCTGGGCTAGAGCAAGACCCTACTGAAAATAAAACAAAATGAACCTAAAAACTAACGGCAACAACAACAAAAAAAGAGACTGTGGCTCAAACAAGAACAAGCCAGCAGAATAGTGGTCTTTCCACTCTGGTCCCACCGGTGAGAACATGGTGCGCTCACCATGAAGGCACACCGCACGCACACACACACACAAAAATCAAAATGTTTTGAGTTGATGGTCACATTGAAGCCTGGCCCTTGGGATGTGTGGCGGGACTTCCTTCTTCTATGACACAAACATCTGCTGTCAGGAGAGGGATGATGCTGTCAGATACACATCAGAAAGAAAAGTCCCTCAAAGACGAGAGGGGGGAGCCCTGAGCCAAACAAGACTCTCAAATAGTTAGCTGGTTTGTTTAAATGTGTTTTTGAGGTATAGGGTTTCGCTCTAGTCCAGGCTGACCTGGGATTCACTATGGAGTCTCAGGGTGGCCTCGAACTCACGGTGATCCTCCTACCTCTGCCTCCCGAGTGCTGGGATTAAAGGCGTGCGCCACCACACCCGGCTTAGGACTCTCAAATATTGATGATGTTGTTTGCTGAAGGCACCAGGTTTCGGGTCCCAGGCCGGATTCCCCAGCTGCAGGCTCAGCACCTTAGCCTCCGCAGCATTCCCCTTTTAATTTGTAAAAGAACAGAAGTCTTCCTGGAGACTGCCAATTAATGTGTCTCTGTGGCTGGAAACAGACAATGAATCACTTCTTATATTTATGTAGATCTACCCAGGATGTTCATATACTTACTAAGTTTTGCATAGCACCAAGAAGCAGGTGAGAAATATTTATTGTATGCTATAATACAATATAGTATCATATGATATGTATTACACATATGCTATATATTTTAAATATATATAAAACGTCTCTATTTATTTACATATACATGCATATAGATCTAAATTGCTTTTTTTTTTTTTTTTTTTTTTGAGGTACGGTCTCACTCTAGCTCAGGCTGACCTGGAACTCAGTATGTGGTGTAAGGGTGGCCTCAAACTTGCAGGAGTCCTCCTCCCTCTGCCTCCCAAGTGCTGGAAGTAAAGGCGTGTGCCACCACACCTGGCTCTAGATCTAAATTGCTTTTCAAAAATATTTTTATCTATTTATTTGGCAGAGCAAGAGAAAGAGGAAGGGAAGGGTGGGGGAGAATGGGCACACTAGGGCCTCCAGCCATGGCAAATGAACTCCAGACGCATGTGCCACCTTGTGCATCTGGCTAACATGGATGCTGGGGAATTGAACCTGGGTCCTTTGGCTTTGCAGGCAAATGCTTTAACCACTAAGCCATCATTGCAGCACCTACATTGCTTTTTAAAAAGACAGTCCTGCTGTGCATCCTGGCTAATCTGGAACTTACTATGGAGCCCAGGCTGGCCTCAAACTCAAGGCAATTCTCCTTTCACAGCATCCTAAGCGTTAGGTTTACAGGAATATGCTAAATTCCTTAGGGGCAGATAATATTCAGTATAAAAAGTGAAATTGGAAATAAATATCCTCATGGACTAAAGGTACAGTGCCAACGCATGTGGCATGGTAGAACAAAAAAATTAAAGAACGATAGAAGAAAACGAGGAGCTAGAACACTCTTCCTCTTCCACATGATGTGCCCGTGTCTGGGTGTGTGTGAAGTCATGTGTGCATGACTGAAGCGTGTCTGTGCATGTGTGCATGACTGAAGCGTGTCTGGGTGTGTGTGTGTGAGGTCATGTGCGCATGACTGAAGCGTGTCTGGGTGTGTGTGAGGTCATGTGTGCATGACTGAAGCGTGTCTGGGTGTGTGTGTGTGAGGTCATGTGTGCATGACTGAAGCGTGTCTGGGTGTGTGTGTGTGAGGTCATGTGTGCATGACTGAAGTGTGTCTGGGTGTGTGTGTGAGGTCATGTGTGCATGACTGAAGCATGTCTGGGCATGTGTGAGGTCATGTGCGCATGACTGAAGCGTGTCTGGGTGTGTGTGTGAGGTCATGTGAGCATGACTGAAGTGTGTCTGGTGTGTGTGTGTGTGAGGTGCCCGTGTGCATGACTGAAGCGTGTCTGGGTGTGTGTGTGAGGTCATGTGCGCATGACTGAAGCGTGTCTGGGTGTGTGTGAGGTCATGTGTGCATGACTGAAGTGTGTCTGGGTGTGTGTGAGGTCATGTGTGCATGACTGAAGCGTGTCTGGGTGTGTGTGTGAGGTCATGTGCGCATGACTGAAGCGTGTCTGGGTGTGTGTGAGGTCATGTGCGCATGACTGAAGCATGTCTTGGTGTGTGTGTGTGAGGTCATGTGTGCATGACTGAAGCGTGTCTTGGTGTGTGTGTGTGAGGTCATGTGTGCATGAGTGAAGCATGTCTGGGTGTGTGTGAGGTCATGTGCGCATGACTGACGTATGTCTGTATGTGTGTGAGGTCATGTGAGCATGACTGAAGCGTGTCTGGGTGTGTGTGAGGTCATGTGTGCATGATTGAAGCGTGTCTGGGTGCATGTGAGGTCATGTGCACATGACTGAAGAGTGTCTGGGTGTGTGTGAGGTCATGTGAGCATGACTGAAGCGTGTCTGGGTGTGTGTGAGGTGCCCGTGTGCATGACTGAAGCGTGTCTGGGTGTGTGTGAGGTCATGTGAGCATGACTGAAGAGTGGATGTGTGTGTGTGAGGTGCCCGTGTACATGACTGAAGCGTGTCTGGGTGTGTGTGAGGTGCCCGTGTGCATGACTGAAGTAAGTGTGGATCTGTTGCTTCTCCCCTCTGCCTTTGTTTTGGAGACAGGGTCTCCCCTTGGCAGTTGGGCTGCTGCACGTGCCTGTGTGGGTGGCTGCAAACTTCCAAATCCTCCTGGGCCCCCTCCCATTACCATAGGCCCACTGAGATCACAGTTGGGTGCATTACTTCGCATCCAGCTCTATGCAGGTGGTAGGGAGCAAACAGGCTGCCCGGCTTTGCCAGTAAGTGCCTTTAAGTGCTGGTCATCTCCCCAGGCCAGGATGTGAAGCTTAACCCTACTTATAGGAGCACCACAAACACTCAGGCAGGCTATCCCAAATGCCACATGCTCTCCACATTTCCGTAGTTCTTCCCATGACTGGGCAGCGGGACTGCTGGCCCTTTGGACCCTAATCCACTCCATCCCTCGCAGCCTGAGCGCTTCTCCTCTGGACTGAGGCTAAGCTCTCTGAGGCAGAAAAGTACAGGAGGAGGGCTTTGCACAGCGTGGCCCCCAACCTTTCTCTGGGTTCTGCTGGCCGACTGGGACAGCAGAGCCCACAGTGACTGGAGAGATGGCTTTGTGGCTAAGGAGCTTGCCTGCGAAGTGAATACACAGCAAGACTGTCTGCGAAAAAGGAATATAGGCTCTGGAGAGGTGGCTTAGCGGTTAAGGCACTTGCCTGCTAAGCCAAAGGACCCAGGTTCAATTCCCCAGGACCCACGTAAGCCAGATGCACCAGGTGGCGCATGCGTCTGGAGCTCGTCTGCAGCAGCTGGAGGCCCTTGAGCGCCTATTTCTTGTTGCTGCTGAAAATTCTTGGAAAACGTCTCGAGAGAAGAATGTCAGCCAACATGAAGCGGTGTGAATAAGATGCGCTGAGCAGCTGTTTGCCTCCCGTTACCACGGCTATCACAGTCCTTGAGTTCATGGTCAGATAACCTCCAGGCAGTGCCAAGGTGCCTGGCCTATGTGCTGCGTTTTAGAGGCAGCATGGAGTGGCAAAGGAGCCTTGAACCCGCTCTTAGATTTATAGCCAGTGGTCTGCATTTCACTCAGCACTCCTTTTTTTTTTTTTTAACACATTAGTTTTATTTATTTATTTATTTTCTTCTTTTATTTGAGAGTGACAGACACACAGAGAGAAAGAGACACACAGAGAGAGGGAATGGGCACTCCAGGGCCTCCAGCCACTGCAAACGAACTCCAGACGCGTGCGCCCCCTTGTGCATCTGGCTAACGTGGGTCCTGGGGAATCGAGCCTCGAACCAGGGTCCTTAGGCTTCACAGGCAAGCGCTGCTTACCCACAAAGCCATCTTTCCAGCCCATTTTTATAAAAATATTTCATTTGTTTATGAGAGAGAGAGAGAGAGAGAGAGAGAGAGAGAGAGAGAGAGAGGAGAAAGAGATTATGGGCATACCAGGGCTTCTAGCCACTTAAAATGAAGTCCAGGCGCAGGTGTCCACTTGGCTTATATGGGTCCTGGGGAATCGAGGCTGGGTCCCGTAGCTTCACAGGCAAGTGCCTTAACCGCTAAGCCATCTCTCCGGCCCAAACTGGCCTTTTTTTTTTTTTTAATGTGAAAAAGAACGAGAGTGACATACACACACAGAGAATTGGTGCACCAGGGCCTCCGGCCACTATAATCAAATTCTAGACGCATGTGCCACCTCGTGCGCATGCGTGACTTTGCACACTTGTGTCACTTTGCGTCTGGATTACATGGGAACTGTAGGGTTGAACATGGGTCCTTAGGCTTCTGAGGCAAGTGCCTTCATTGCTAAGCCGTCTCTCCATCCCAGGCTCTTTGAACAAAAGCAGAGTAGAGAATGAACGCTACATTGACAGTTGACATCTGTGCTACCGCATGACTGAGGAAGAGGAAGAGGGTTCTCAGCTCCTCTCTTTCATTTATTGTTCTGTTTGTTTTTTTTTTCTCCACCATGCCACATGTGTTGGCACCGTCCTTTTAGGCTATGAGGCTGTTGACTTCCAATTTCAGGAAATTTCCGGTCTTTTCCATCTGCTACTGCACCAAGTTAACTAACTCCTTATGCCCTTGGCCTTTAACATCTGAGTTTTAAGTTCTAATAATTGCAGAACTATTGCTCAGGGAAGAAACTGTCTAGGGTGCGCTCTTCCTGTAGGACATCAATGTCATCGGCATGTTTTCTGGTGTGACTGACTTCCTTTTTCTTTTTCTTTTTTTCTTTTTTTAATTTAATTTATTAGTTTTCATTTCAGTGAATACAGGCAGCTTGGTACCATTATTTAGGCTCATCTGTGATCTATCCCCTCCCATTAGAACCTCCTTGTTAATGAAAATGGGTCGTGCATTGTGGAGTTAGCCCCCAGTTATTAGTATGATAAATGTCTCTGCAAATCATGACCCAACATGTGACTCTGACATTCTTTCCGCCCCCTCTTCCGCAAGATTTCCCTGAGCCATGTTGGGTTCATTTTTGGTCTGCTTCAGTGCTGAGGTGTTGGGGGCCTCTGAGGCTCTGGCTCTCTGATTTGGTAGGAGTTGATTTTTCATTGATCTCCTTCCCCTTTGTGCTGGTATCCGGTTCACAGGAAAACATCACCCTTGCTTATTTCGCCAGTTGTCTTAGTTTCAGTTGGGCCCCTTTTGAGGTATGTTGGGGCAGCTCTCTTCTTAGGATCTGCATCTATCTTTTTTTCCCTCGTTGTTTGTAGTGCAGCTAGGCGGAAGTCCTCCTGACTTCCTTTTTCTACAGCGTCACACATCTTCTGCACCATCTCGGTGGCTGTGCCCTGTGCCCCTGGCATTTGGATGGAAGAGAGAAACTTCCAGCAGAAAGATGCCTCTGGTACCTCACCTTCATTGTCAACCTGACTGACTGGCTTTTACATTACCATGGAGCCGCACCTCGGAGTGGGTCTGTGCGGCTGTACCCAGAGAGGTTGAACCGAGGAGGCAAGACCCATCCTGAATGCGGCTGTCACCATTCCATGGGCTGGGGTCCCCAACTGAATAAAAAGAAGAAAACATGCTGGGCATGGTGGCGCACACCTTTAATCCCAGCACTTGGGAGGCAGAGTCAGGAGGATCACCGTGAGGTCGAGGCCACCCTGAGACTCCATAGTGAATTCCAGGTCAGTCTGAGCTAGAGCAAGACCTTACCTTGAACACCCCCCCCCCGCCACCACCACCAAAAAAAAGGAGAGAGCAAGCTGTAAGCTTGCATTCCTCTCTGCTTCCTGACTGTGGAGTCATGTGACCGGCCACCTCCTGACCCCAACTGACTGGACCTTCTTCCAGTGGCCACAGCCTTAGTAGGTTCTTAGGGTAGGAAAGGGGCTGGACAGGGTCGGGCCTGCCTCATTTCCTCTGCTCCAGAGCAGGGTGGGATTTTTTTTGTTGTTGTTCATTTTTTATTTATTTATTTGAGAGCGACAGACACAGAGAGAAAGACAGATAGAGAGAGAATGAGAATGGGCACACCAGGGCTTCCAGCCACTGCAAACGAACTCCAGACGCGTGCGCCCCCTTGTGCATCTGGCTAACGTGGGACCTGGGGAACCGAGCCTCGAACCGGGGTCCTCAGGCTTCACAGGCAAGCGCTTAACCGCTGAGCCATCTCTCCAGCCCGCAGGGTGGGTTTTGAAAACAGCGTAGTTCATTATACCGGCCCGTACCCTCCTGACGGTCGTTCTCACACAAAGGCCTCTCATTGGCAGAATCTCGGCTGGAGCCCGTGGGTGAGGGGTTCTGGGGAATGTGGCTCCACGTTTCTCTCCTGCGATGGGGACAGATGTGGGTGTAAAGCTGGAGTACAATGAACAACGGACTTCACAGCTGTGCCCATGGTGGATGTCACCTTCTCCTCCCACCAGACCTGAGCCCACCGCACATTCTAGCCAGAATAACTTTTTAAAAGAATATTTATTTGGGAGTTTCAGCAGCAGTATCTTGTTGAGGTGAGCCATAGACTGTTATTAGAAAAATTTCAGTGCCAGGGATGAGATACCTTCCAGAGAGTTGTTGGCCAGGGAGGATCCAGATGTTCCCCCCCCCCCCAAACACTAAAGACTATTGCCAAGGCCCTTGAGTTCCCACAAGAACTATTGCTGCAGACTCCATGTGCCTGGGCTGTAGTACACAGAGAAATTAGCTGGACCTGAGATGGAAGCCTCCTCCATGTTGAAAGCTGTTGGGATGCTGGAAAGACCTGTGTAGATTCTTGGGGTGGGGGGTGTTATCAGTGATATTAACCAGCAAAGGACCCTGCAAGCTTTAAGGCTGGACAGCCAGGCTAAATGTATCAAGTGATGCAATGGTGGCATGTTTGTGGAGGAAACCAACCGCTCTCTGATTGGACTTAAGGTTTGCTCCAAGACAGGGAATTCCTGCCTGGTACTGAAAATCTAATCAAAAGCCTATGGCTTGGGAGATCATAAATCCTAGGGTGGAAACCATTACTATTGTCTGGCTAAACGGATATATTGTATCATGAGCCCTAGGGGTGTAAACCCTGCTCTTGTCTGAACAAATTACTCTCACCAAATTGCCCTGAAAGCACTACACTTAATGTTCATACTCATATATTAATGCTACTCTCACTTCTGGTTAGAGAAGCTTCTCTTTTCAGACGGTGATGATCACTGGGATGACCCAAAAGGCAACATAATTGCTGAGAAGAAGGGACGGAGGAGTGTCCAGCACTGAAACATCTCACACCCTCCAAGGCTCAGGGTCCATTGCGGAAGAGGTGGCGGAGAGAATGTAAGAGCCAAAGAAAGGGGACCACTCCTTAACTGTCCAGACAGAATTTGGCCTCAATATCCAAGACCTCACAGTGCCTAGCAATACCCACACAAGACCCTCATAATAGGAGAAAAAGAGGATGACATCAAATTGAAAGAGAGACTAATGGAGAGAGGGAGGGGACATGCCGGAGAGCAGAGTTGTGAAGGAGAAAGTGGGGGAGGGCAGGGGAGGGAAATACCATGGCTTGTTGCATGTAAGTATAGAAGTTGTCAATTAAAAAAAAATATATATATATATATATTAAAGAGACAGAGAGAAAGAGAGAGAGAGAAAGAGAGAGAGAGAGAGAGAGCGCTCAGGCAAGGGTCTTATGTTTCTGGAGTTACTGCAGGTCCCCTTGCCAGGATGGGCATGTTCTGTGCCCGTAGGCAGAGCTGGCTCTGCCAGGATGCTACAGTGACATAGCAGCGTCAGTGAGCTGGTGTGTGTCGCTGTCTCACTTACAGAACTTTCACCTCCTCTCACGTTGTGCATGATCATCGCAGAGACATCAACCGGCTGCAGCCTGTCTAGCAGAGGTGCTTAGGAGACCGGGGCCCCGCAAGGTGACCTTTAGGCCACGGCTCTCAGAGGGCGCAGAGTTAATCATGCCAAGCTGTCTCCTTGGGTCTGCCTGGCTCAGTGGCTCGCGGGAGGGGGTCCTGGGGCCCGTCCAGAGAACCCCGTTACCATGAGCGCAGAGAGCAATAAACAGCTCGCAAGTGGGAGTTGAGGCTCAGGCTCAGGAACAAAGTGGGAGGGTGGAGAGCCACAGAAACCCATCCATCAGAATGCCAAGCCGGTAGGGCACCAAGGAGGCAAGAAGTGAGGGTCAAGTGCGAGGAAGGAGACCTGGAGCCAGAGGTGGGTGGTAGGGGCCCGGGTCTAGACCCTGTGCCTTGCTGCGGAACACGTCTCCTTGGGGTGGTCAGCCATGGCCTCGTGGACTGTAAGTTGGGTGAGGGCTGCGTTGGCGCTCACCCCAAGCCAGGTTTGTGTTCATTCCTGACACTTGACACTCAACCGTGACGCTGAACCCCAGCCGTGTATTCAGGAGGGCAGCGATCTCTTCCTGATGGGAGGGGGCCAAGCCCCAGGAACGTGGCTGCTTATTCGAAGATGTCAGTGTGAACCTACGTTGGTATTGGATTACAGCATTTAAGATTCGATTATCTCTTAGGAATCTGCTTCAGATATGCCTGAGGTAATGAAATGCACGCCTCACACTCCACCCTCGTTGCCTGTGCTTCTTGTTGGTGCTGTGGGAGATGGGGGTGCTGTGGGCTCGAAGGGCAAGCATACCTGGGTGCACACTTGAAGGCGGGGGCCGGAGGATCAGACGTTCTGGATCATCTTTGGCTACAAGGTGAGCGTGAGGCCAGTCATGTGGGACCCTCAGAAACAAAACCAGGGCTGAGGAGGTTGCTCAGTGTCTAGTGCACTTGTCAGGCAAGTGTGGACACCTGAGTTCAGATCTCCTAGCCCCACATAAAAAACAACAGCAACAACAACAAAAAAAAAACCTGGAAGCTAGCCAGAAGTGGTGGCTCATGCCTTTAATCCCAGCACTCGGGAGGCAGAGGTAGGAGGATCGCCGTGAGTTCGAGGCCACCCTGAGACTCCATAGTGAATTCCAGGTCAGCCTGGGATAGGGTGACAGCCTACCTTGAAAATAAAAATAAAAATAAAAAAAAACCTAACAAAAGCACAAACAAAATGCTGGAAGCTATACTGGGCTTCTGTAATCCCAGCATGGGGAGAGACGGGAGGCAGAGATAGGAGAATTCCAACCTGAAAGTTGTCCTTGGGCCTCCATACATGTGCCTGCATACACACACACTCAAAAACAAGAGACCAGAGAGATGATGGCTCAGTAGGTAAGGCACTTCCCTGCAAAGCCTAATGACTTGGGTGTGACTCCCTGGCACCAACATAAAACCAGATGTCCAGGGTGGTGTGTGCATCTGGAGCTTGTTTGCAAAGGCTGGAGGCCCTGCTACAACTGTGCATTCTCTTCCTCTCAATCTCTCTTCTCTCCTCGAAAATAAATAAAATAATTAAAAAAAGAAACACGAGCCGGGCGTGGTGGCGCACGCCTTTAATCCCAGCACTGGGGAGGCAGGGGTAGGAGGATCGTCATGAGTTCAAGGCCATCCTGAGACTCCATGGTGAATTCCACGTCAGCCTGGGCCAGAGTGAGACTGTACCTCCAAAAAAAAAAAAAAAAAAAAGAAAGAAAGAAAGAAAAGAAAAAAAGAAACATGGCAAACATACAAAAGAGGGCCTGGGTTCAGGTGCTGTTTTCCAGTGATCACTGTGACATGCAGGGAGACATGCTTGATCCAACCGGTTGTGGTATGGTTTGTGACAACCCAGGAAGACTGTGTCTGAGGCCTAGGTGAGCAGCGAGTGATGACTGTTACTTTCCTCTTTCGAGCTGCCTGGCTAAAAACATGGGTGGCCCAGAAAGTATGGGCGTTTCGACCAAACTGATGGTTTAAGTAACATATCTTTAAGTCCAAGAGCTAAATCTATAGCTTTCAATGACCGTTCTCCTTCACTAGTAGGTAAATGGTAGTAGAACCAAACGCCCGACCTGCCTTGCGGCTTTCCGTCCGTGAAGCACGGTTCAGAGTCCACTTCAGGGCTGGAGAGATGGCTTAGCGGTTAAGCGCTTGCCTGTGAAGCCTAAGGACCCCGGTTCGAGGCTCGGTTCCCCAGGTCCCACGTTAGCCAGATGCACAAGGGGGCGCACGCGTCTGGAGTTCGTTTGCAGAGGCTGGAAGCCCTGGCACGCCCATTCTCTCTCTCTCCCTCTATCTGTCTTTCTCTCTGTGTCTGTTGCTCTCAAATAAATAAATAAATAATTTTTTTAAAAAAAGAGTCCACTTCATTTCAGGTGGTTACTGGGAATAGACGGTGCTGATCACAGCCTCCCACTGCTCAGTTCTGCTATCCATACGGCTCTTGTGAGACGTCACACACCTCCGCCTCCAAGCCCGAATGGAGATGGCATGTCCTGGCAGCCCATCCTTTTCCATACATGAGTACCTTTATATAAAAGGTATTTTTATTTTTATTTATTTATTTGACAGAGAAAGAGGGAGAGAGAGAGAAAGAGAGAGACACAAAGAGAGAGAGAATGGGCGCGCCAGGGCTTCCAGCCACTGCAAATGAACGCCAGACGCGTGCGCCCCCTTGTGCATCTGGCTAACGTGGGTCCTGGGGAATTGAGCCTCGAACCAGGGTCCTTAGGCTTCACAGGCAAGCGCTTAACCGCTAAGCCATCTCTCCAGCCCATACATGAGTACTTTTGTTCAGATCTTAAAGGGTCGATGTGGCTGAATTAGTATCAGAGGTTGCTGGCCATGGGAGGCATCTTGGCTTTCTTTTCTTTTTTTTTTTTTTAATAACATTAAAAAATATTTTATTTATTTATTTGATAGAGAAAGAGGGAAAGAAAGAATGGGCAAGCCAGGGCCTCCAGCCACTGCAGACGAACTCCAGACTCATGCACCCCCTTGTGCATCTGGCTAACGTGGGTCCCGGGGAATCCAGCCTTGAACCGGAGTCCTTAGGCTTTACAGGCAAGCGCTTAACCGCTAAGCCATCTCTCCAGCCCAAGCAATGGTACTTTCAATAGGTATTGTGACAAGGCCATTAGGCAATGAGGAAGCTGAGGCACAACTGAATTAAGTGGTCTGCGCCACACAGCTAGCCAGGCGAAGACAGGATCAGAGGCAGGCCCGAGACTGCAGTTGGCACCCATCATTCTTACAGCCCCTTGGCATGGTGCCCTCATGAATATCCAGGTGAAAATTGAATAATTTGGGCTGTAGACATGGCTTAGTGGTTAAGGCACTTAAGATTCATTGTGATATTTTCATATACATGTATCATTGATCATGTGTGTATTCACTGCTCTGACCTAACCTTCCCTGTCCCTCTTCTTTTTCCCCCAAAATAGTCTCCCCTTTTTGCTTCTAGGTCCCGTACACTTCTATTGTTTCCCCACATATGAAGGAAACATATGATACTGTGCTTTTCTCCCCCATGACCCTCTCTTGTTCCCCTTTCAAATCGTTTGGATCTCACCCTCCCTCTCCTTATTCTCCCTCAACTTGGATCTAGTGGATCCATTTTAATTTTACTGGAACCCAAATGATATAACTTATCAACATTTAAAATACGGATCATTAATTTCTATGAGTATTTTAGCTACTTACCCAAGTAGGCAGTGATATAATATTTTATTTATTTATTTGAGAGGGAGGGGAGATAGAAAATTAGAGAGAGAATGGGCACAATACCTCCAGCCACTGCAGACGAACTCCAGGCACATGTCCCGTCTTGTGCATCTGGCTTACGTGAGTCGTGGGGAATCTAACCTGGGTTCTTTGGCTTTTCAGGAAAGTGCCTTAACTGCTAAGCCATCTCTCCAGCCCCCTTTGTTATAATAATTTTAATATTGCACGTAAACATAATACTGCATGTAACCTACTTAAGCTTAAGATATCAGCAGTGCCATGGAGGAGAATGTGGACTTGTAGGAAAATGTGTGTGTGTGCGCACGCACGTGTGTGTGTGTGTGTGTGTGTGTGCATGCACTTTACATTTTGCTAGGATTTGTGGAAAGGCACACATTTTTGCACAATAATAAAATATGCATTAGCCCTATAAATTCTATGCAGCTGATTAATTCTCAATGAATGCCTTTATTGATTTTTGCTAAACCCTTTTTTTCCTTGCCAAACTATGGCTGCAATTAATTCACAAATGTAACTCCACCATAAATGTTGATTAATGGTTGTGTTTATGCTAGTGATGAAGGTGAAAGTGATATGATGAAGGCTATTTTTTTTTATAACCTTGCTTATTTGGCAAGAATACAAGAACCTTCTTCATTAAACAAAATAATTTTTATATACTGGAAGAAGCTGCCCAGTTTTTGTGTTATTCACAATACAATGATTGTAAGCACAAACGTTTTTAAGTCTAAATGGCCTAATGAACATTTTTCTATCATCTTCTATTTATTCATTCATTTATTTTCATGTTTAAGTGAGTGTGCATGTGTGTGCAAATGCTTGTGCACAAATGCATGTGAAGGCCGGAAGACACCCTTGCGTATTGTTCCTCAGGCATTATCCCCCATTGTTTTCTGAAAGACCATTTTTTTATTAGCCTGAAACTCTCCAGATAGGCTAGCCTGATTGGCCAGCAAGTGGTCCTCCGCCTCTGCCTCCCCAGCTCTGGGATCACAAGTGTGTACTATACCACACCTGGCTTTTTAAAAGTTATTTTATTTTATTTTGTTTGCTTGTTTTTGTTTTTTCCAGGTAGGATCTCTCTCTAGCCCAGGCTGACCTGGAATTCACTATGGAGTCTCAGGGTGGCCTCGAACTCATGGCAATCCTCCTATTTCTGCCTCCTGAGTGCTGGGATTAAAGGCGTGCGCCACCACACCCGGCTTTAAAATTTATTTTTGAGGCAAGCCCAACAGATTGGCCTTATTTTTATGTGTGAGAGTGAGTGAGCAAGAGAGGGAGAGAGAGAGAGAGAGAATTGGTGTGCCAAGGCCTCCAGCCACTGCAATCGAACTCCAGATGCATGCATCACTTTGTGCATCTGGCTTTACATGAGTCCTAGGGAATTGAATCCAGATCATTAAGCTTCTCAGGCAAACACCTTCATTGCCTCTTTTTTTTTTTTGGTGTTTTGGTTTTTTTGAGGTAGGGTCTCTCTCTAGCCCAGGCTGACCTGGAATTCACTATGGAGTCTCAGGGTGGCCTCAAACTCACGGTAATCCTCCTACCTCTGCTGCCTGAGTGCTGGGATCAAAGGCATGCACTACCACGCCTGGCTCATTTTTTTTTTTTTAACTTATAGAAAGTTTATTCTCATACATTACTGAGAACAGAATGAAGGTGAGGGAGGCAGGGCCCCAGTCATAAGGATGTGGTTTTGCATCAAGATAAAAGTCCTCTGGGCACAAACATGGATGATGGGCAGTGACGGGCAGAGTGGAGACATCTTTTACAGGTGGGATCTATGAGATGGAGGGAGGTGAGGGAGGTGGATTAGGAGCGACTCTCGAGTTTTGGCCTGGGTGATGGCAGGGGGAAATGATGGCATGAGCAGAGAGGGTGGATATCACTTCCTGGCCAACATCAGGTGGACAACAGGAATGGGAGTGTGTGCCAAACACTGGCAAGAGGAAGCTGGTTATAACACCCATAAGCCTGCCCCCAACTTCGATTCTCAAATTGCCACCAACTGTGGACCTAGAATTCAGAACACCTGAGTTTATGGGGGACACCTGAATCCAACCACCACAGGGGCCATGAGTGTGGGGCATCTCAAAGACATTTCAATAACTGGGGTTGAAGCTTGTGGGAAAATCCAGCTGAGATATTTCGTCGATGGCAAGTGAGCCAACAAGAGATCAGAAGAGAGCTGAGAGGGAAGAAGAATCCTGGGGAACTCCCGCACTCGGGGGCTGAGGTAAGAAGATCGCTTTATGTTCAAGGCCAGGCTGGGCCTACAGAGTGACTTCCAGATCAGCCTGGGCAAGAGTAAGACCCTACCTCAAAAACAAACAAACAACCACAACAAAACCAAAAGCCAGGCGTGGTGGTGCACACCTTTAATCCCAGCATTTTGGAGGCATAGGTAGGAGGATCTCCATGAGTTGGAGGCCACCCTGAGAATACATAGTAAATCCCAGGTCATCCTGGGCTAGAGTGAAACTCTACCCCAAAAAATCAGAAATCAAAAAAAAAAAAAAAAAATCAACCAACCAACAAACAAAAAAACCCCAAGAATAGGGTGGAGAGTTGCCAGATGTGGATTTTCGCTGCCACATGCACGTATACACACACCACATTTTGTCCCCAAAATAAATCTTGACAGTGAACCAGTCAGTGGGACACTTTAGATTTGAATTTTTAAGCTAAAGTTGAATGGTGTGGGTTTATGTGAAGATGGAGAATGGACCAGTACTGGGCTGGAGAGATGGCATAGTGGTTAAGGCCCTTGCCTGCAAAGTCAAAGGTCCCAGGTTCGAATCCCCAGGACCCATGAAAGCCTGATGCACAAGGTGGCACATGCATCTGGAGTTTGTTTGCAGAGGCTGGAGGCCCTGGTGTGCCCATTCCTCCCCCTCCCCCTCTTTTCTCAAATAAATAAATATATAAAATATAGAGAACGGACAGACACCAACCCTACAGAGCAGGTTAGGAGGAGAATGCAGTGTCTGTACTGAGGGCTTCACAGCTTCCGAATCCTTCATTCTACAATGTCTTAACCCAACCTCACTTTGCTTCAAGCAGGCTTTCCTCAGCAAATGCCTCCATCCAGTGAAAGCACGAACTTGAAAGACTAACACTTTTCTTCTTTAAAAAAAAAAAAAATCTTGGGCTGCAGAGATGGCTCAGCGGTTCAGGCGCTTGCCCGTGAAGCCTGAGGACCCATGTTCCACTCTCCAGATCCCAGGTGAGCCAGAAGCACAAGGGCGAGGCAAGCGCAAAGTTGCACCTGCCCACTAGGTGGCGCAAGTGCCTGGAGTTTGAGTGCAGTGGCTGAGGCCCTGGCGTGCCAATTCTCTCTCTCTTTCTTTCTCTCTAAAATAATAATATAAAAAAATCCTCCTCTGTGGCTGGGGAGATGGTTAAAAGTGCTTCCTTGCAAAAGCTGATGGCTCTGGGTTTGATTTCCCAGTACTCACATAAAGCCAGAGGCACAAAGTTGAGCATGCCCTGGTGTACCCATTTTCTCTCTCTTTGCCTCTTTTTCTTTCTCTCTCAAATAAATAAATAAATAAAAATTATTTATTTATTAGAGGTCTCTTGCCTCTGCAAATGTACTCCAGACACACGTGCCACCATGTGCATCTGGCTTACATAGGTTCTGGGGAATCAAACCTAGGCTTTACAGGCAAGTGCCTAAACTGCTTAGCCATCTGTGCAGCACAAAATTGTTTATTTTCTATCAAAGATATTTATTTTATTCTTCTAGGAACAACTATGTTGTTTGTTATCCTATATACACAGATTAAACCTCCTTCCCAAAGAGCTTGTTAACAGTGATTTTTTTGCTTTTTTTTTTTTTTAAAGAAAGGAAGCAAGCCAAATAAAAATCTACTTTTAATTTTCGTGCAAATCTTCATACATTTTCCATTTGGGGAGCCATCCTTATCATTGTAAGCTGTTGGCCTCCTAAAAATGTGCTAAAGGAAACCTTTGGGATGTCAGAGCTGAGAGCATTTTGCTAATCAAACCCAGTGCTGTTGAATATAAGTGGATTCTGGAAGAAAGCAAAAGGATTTGAGTTTCCTAAACTCTTCTTTAAGCCCCGAAAGGGACAGTCATCGCTGGGACTTGCCCTTGGGGAAAGACAGGCCAAAATCATTCCTGAGATTTCACAGTGTGAGGTAACTTGTTAAACAAGAATGTTGCTCTTGGCCAGTGAGAACAGTGGTCATGAGATGATCTGACATAGACGTCATGCCCAGAATCCCACCAACACCTTTAATCCCTTCACTCGAGGTCACCATGGGTTCAAGGCCAGCCTGGGCTATGGAGTAAATTACAGGTCAGGTCAGCCAGGGCTGGAGTGTGACTCAAAGAAAGAAAACAGCAATTCCCACCCCAAAAGATACAGAAGTTCCTCTGCTTTGCCTCTGGGGCACAGGAATGGCCAGTGGTAGCCGGGTTTTCAGGTTAGCCTTGGGCATAAAGGAGAAACTGTGTATTTCACACAAACAACCGAGCCCATGGCTGTTCTTTAAAGTGCTGTGAGTCGTGAGCAGTTGTTGTTCCTGGGAAAGCAGTCTTACCAGAGTGTCCGCTTGAGATCAGCGTCGGTGACAAGGATGAACAGAACCACCAAACATGTCTGCATCCCTTGGAGATGCTAGCAAGAACAAGGGTGTTGTGCCTATAACAGTCACGGGTCCCTCTGACGGTCCTTGCGTTAGCTCCTGTCACAGCTCTCTCGGCACCCCGAGAAAGGCAGCCCCCCCGCACTGTGTCTGATTTTCCTTCGCTGCCCAGCTCTGTGAGCTCTCAATGGGCTCTTGCTTCCCATTCAGGGCACAGCACCATCCCATAAGGTTTCCACCGTGGCAGCGAGAAACGTCCCATTGATTCGGGATCTACTAACGCCTTGTGTGGGTCAGGAGCCTCTCTCTCGGAGTCCTTGGGGTGATCAGTGAGTAAACACACGCCACTGCTTACGTGCACTTGAGTTCCCAGGGGAGGGGAACTGACTTACACATGGCAAGGTCTAGCAGCGTCGAGGAGCTCTTGGTGCAAAGGAGATATATTACAAACTTTGTATAACAGGGCTGCAATGTCTTACGTACTTTGCTCAGATATGCAAAAAAAAAAAGTATATATATATAATTCATTTGAGATTGAGAAAGGGAGAGACAGAGAGAGAGAAAGAAGTATGTGTGATATATATACATATGTATATACATCTATATATATGTATGTATATATATATATATATACATACATATATATATATATATATATATATATATATATATATATATATATATATATAGAGAGAGAGAGAGAGAGAGAGAGAGAGAGAGAGAGAGAGAGAGAGAGGGACATGGAAGGAAAATGGACACGCCAGGGCCTCTAGCCAGTGGGGAATTGAATCCTGATCCTTAGGCTCTGCAGGCAAGCACCTTAACCCCTTAGCCATTGCTCCAGCCCCGAGGACGTACATTCTTTCTGTCATTAGATATAATGTTCTTTCTGTGCCCCTGTGTAAGTGGCAGCAAACTGAAAACAAAATGAGCCGAGGAAATAGCTCGGTGGTAGGGCACTTACCTAGCATGTGCGAGGACCTAGCGCTGGAAGGAAACAAAACCCAGAAGACTTCTTGCCAATGACTGTAGTTTAATTGTTGCCTTTTGGTAATGCTGGAATTTTAGATTGAAATGGGTAAGGGGTGGGGGGAAGAGGCACCCCATCATATAAAACTTTATTTTTTAAAAAATATTTATTTTATATATCTGAGAGAGAGAGAGAGAGTGAGTGAGAGAGAGAGAGAGAGAGAGAGAGAGGACCAGGGCCTCAGCCACTACAAACTGCAGACACAGACACAACCTCCCCCTTGTGCATCTGGCTTGCGTGGGTACCGGGGAATTAAACCTGGGTCCTTTGGCTTTGCAAGCAAACGCCATCACCATTAAGCCATTTCTCCAGCCCCCATATGACACTTTACGGAAGGATGATTGATTCAACGCTGTGTGTGCCATTGACGATTCGGTGACTAGAGACACGGTGTGACTTTTTGGTGTGACTGGGATCATTCACGATCGTTCCCCTCACGAGTTTCTTAGCTCTGTGCAGTCATCAAGCCGCCCTTCCGTGGCGTCTGCTGATTGCTGTGGTGTAAATGCTCTGTGTGTGTGTGTGTGTGTGGGGGGGCTTCCTAACTCAGACTGAAACGCCACTGACTGGAGGGGAGGGGTGCACTGGCCCAGCTGCATCCCACTAACCTCCCGTGGAGCCGGACGGGAGCTGCCAGTCACGCCCGGGCAGGAAGAGGTGGTGGAGGCCAAGTAGCGGGCGGCGGGAATGCCAAGCGTTGCCCATTTATTATCTTTGCTCTTTTCACGTGTAAATGTGTGTATGCTTTTGGATGGATGTGTATATACGGGGGTGTGGGGTGCGTGTTCATGTGTGTGCACAGGTGTGGGGTGTGGCCAGGCAGATGTCTTCCTCTATCGCTTTTCTACCATATTGTTTTTTTTTTTTTTAATTATTTATTTATTTATTTGAGAGCGACAGACACAGAGAGAAAGACAGGTAGAGGGAGAGAGAGAGAATGGGGGCGCCAGGGCTTCCAGCCTCTGCAAACGAACTCCAGACGCGTGCGCCCCCTTGTGCATCTGGCTAACGTGGGACCTGGGGAACCGAGCCTCGAACTGGGGTCCTTAGGCTTCACAGGCAAGCGCTTAACCGCTAAGCCATCTCTCCAGCCCTACCATATTGCTTTGAGACAGGAACTCACCAAGTTGGCCAGATAAGCTGGGCAGCCTGCCTCAGTGACCCTCCTATCTCTGTTTCTTCGGCACTGGGGTCGGCCAGAAGCCTTATTTTGAATTCACCTATCTTGAATCATTCACGGTGATATGAAAGGGCCCGTTTTGTGTACTTGATCATTTTTCATCCCTGCTCTTTCAGGATAGATAGCAGTATATGCAAATAGTTTCTGCAGTTTTCCCTGCGTGGATCTACAAAGCTATGCTTCTTCATTGTACAGGGAACTTTTTGAAGGCACACTGCAGTTTCTTTACCATTGCATATTGCTGACCTAGCGTAGGCCTTAAAGACACATGAAACTCCACCTAGAAAGACAGGACCTCTACTTTCAAAACAGTACTAAGTCAGACCATGGTGTGTGAACTCTTGGAAAGCTTGGGGCCTTGGTAAAGCTCTGAGAAGCTCCAAGGGCCTCTTTTCTATTTAGTCAGAGACCCCAGGCCATGGGATGGTGCTACACACAGTTAGGGTCGATGTTCTCACCTCTCCCATCAATTCCTCTGAAGGAGACACTGCAGAGAAAGAAGGCTTTGGGAACAGACAGATGTGGCTTTTGGTCTGGTTTTAGCTAAATGACTTTAGTGGCTTCATTGCTCTGCAGTCATATTTTTAAAACTTTTTTTCTAATTTTTATTTATTTATTTATATGGGGGGGGGGGAGAGAGGGAGAGAATGGGCACGCCAGGTTCTTCAGCCACTGCAGACAAACTCTAGACGCATGAGCCACCATGTGCATCTGGCTTACATGGGACCTGGAGAATCAAACCTGGGTCCTTAGGCCTCACAGGCAGGCACCTTAACCGCTAAGCCATCTCTCCAGCCCCTCTACAGTCATCTTTTTTCTTCTTTACACTTTTGTTCCTTTGGGTGGTGGTGGGGGAGAGAGAGACAGAGAGACAGAGAGAATGTGTGTGATGTGTACATGTTTCTGTATGTGTGTGTTTATGTTGCATGCATGTGTGTGTGTGTGTGTGTGGACAGGTAAGGATATACCATGGTGTGCATGTGGACGTCAGAGGACAATGTCAGGTGTTGGTCCTCACCTTCCGCCTTTTTTGAAGCAGGGTCTCTTGTCCATGGCTGAAGTCATCAGGTTGACCCTGGGGACGTCCAGACAACACTCTTGTCTCTGCCTCCCTTCTTGCCGTGGGTGAGCTGGGATCACTGACACCCGTGCTGTGGTGTTATCCAGCTTGGCGTGGGTTCTGGGGGTCGGAACTCAGGTACTCACACATGAGCAGCAGGGACTCCCCCACTGACCCCTCTCTCCGCTCTGCTTTTCTTTTTAGAGGGAGGGGGGAGAAAGGACAGGTCCTTGCGTAGCCCAGGCTGGCCTAAAACCTACTAGGTAGTGGAAGCCAGGCTTGAACTCCCAATACTTCCTGCATCTCCCACGCGCTGGGATTGGTTCCAGGCTTGTACTAGCATCTCCAGGTTTCTCTGAGTTTTCTCATTTGAAAAATAGAAATAAACATATTTATGAGGATTCATTGAGATATCTCAAAACTTGATACCTACTGTGTTTGAGGTCTGAAGGGCCTGGATGTGATTTTAGCTGGGGTTTTGTTTTCTGTTTTCATGATTGACAAGCTAGTTAAAGGTGTTTTCTTTTTTTTCTAGAGCAGGGCAGGTTTGGTGTCTACCAGCACAGGACATAGTAGACCCTGAGCCAGAACCTTAGCAGGAAGTAGTGAGGTTTGGGCCCTGAAGTTTGACACAGGGATGCCCACATGGAGTGAGGGAGCTGAGCATGACGGTACAATGACAGGTAACAACCCATAGCACCCAGAAACTGACCAATTTTCATGAGTGAGAAACTATATTGAGGCCGATATCCGTACTGTTAGCAAATGGCCAAAAAACTTCCATCCCATATTAAATGTCCACTTTCTCGAGGAGGAAGACAGAAACCCACGCTTCACTAAATACCATATTAGAAGGGTTTACTTTAATTTTTAATTTTAATTTTGGAGAGAGAGAGAGAATTGGCACATCAGGGCCTCGGCCACTGCAATCTATCTCCAGATTCTTGCGCCACCTAGTGGGAGTGTGTGACCTTGAACTTGCCTCACCCTTGTGCGCCTGGCTTACGTGGGATCTGGAGAGTTGAACATGGGTCCTTAGACTTCACAGGCAAGTGTCTTAACCACTAAGCCATCTCTCCAGACCTAGAAGGATTTTGTAGTTGGCTGATCTTAGAGTTCTGACTAGTGTATTCCTGATTCATTGCACAGCCATTGGGTAACATCTGTTTCTTCTCATGTTGAGAAGATCAACTAAGAGTCAATCATGCGTGGACGTTAGTAGAGGAGGGGCTGGAAAATTAACGAAGTAAGTGCCATAAAGGTGGAAGGGAAGGCTGGAGAGATGGCTTAGCAGTTAAGCGCTTGCCTGTGAAGCCTAAGGACCCCGGTTCAAGGCTCGGTTCCCCAGGTTCCACGTTAGCCAGATGCACAAGGGGGCGCATGCGTCTGGAGTTCGTTTGCAGAGGCTGGAAGCCCTGGCGCGCCCATTCTCTCTCTCTCCCTCTATCTGTCTTTCTCTCTATGTCTGTCGCTCTCAAATAAGTAAATAAAAAATTTAAAAAAAAAAGGTGGAAGGGAAAGGCACAGTTTCAAGGGCTGAGGATGTGTATCTGAACCCAGGTGGTCAGGGAGTGATGGGGAGGAGAAATAAAAGAGAAAAGAAATCAAGCCTTCAGTGATATGAAAATAACCCTAGCCTTTTCCTTGAATGGCTATGGCATGCAACCTTAAGACATCAATGGAATTAAAAATATTAACATTTAAGAAAATGCTGGGGAGCTGGGAAGATGGCTCAGCAGTGCTTACTTACAAATCCCGAGGGCTAGGGTTCAATTTCCCCAGTCACTCACGTAAAGCCAGATGGACATTTGTTTGCAGGAGCAAGAGTCCTTGGAGTGCGCATACAAATACATGTGCAAATAAATAAATACATTAAATTAAAAAGAGAGAGAGAGAACGATCTCTGTCACTTCAGGAATAGACCCGTGACACTTGAGTGGTTTTGCAATATGTGTGTGTACGGGAAGATGAGTGGGGAGAGGGAGGGAAAGAGAAATTTGTCAGAAAGGGGAACAGTTAATCTGAGAGAGGAAATTTGAGGTTAGAAGATCATGAAGGTAAATCACTCGTGATGAGCGTGAAGAAAAGGGAGACATTTACTAACGAAGGGTGGTTCATGGCCAGCAAGAGCATCAGCAAGCCCCAGGTGGGTGCTGGGCTCTTTCACATCCCTGCACCACCAATGCTGACCCTCGCAGCGAGGCTGGAAACACGGTTAACAGGGTAGTCAGGACTCCTCAGTAGGGGAGGCTGGGTGGGGGAAGAGGATCCAAGTTTTGAAACCAGGCTCTCCGAGGCCTTCAGTTGGTGCACAAAAGCTGAGAAAAGTTGACGAAGGCACCAGAGACAGGACAGGCAAAGCAAGCCACAAAGAATTTGGACGTCCAAGAAGTTAAAACCTAGACATAGTGAGGAATGAAAAGAGAAAGTCACCCTGAGACTACACAGTGAATTCCACATCAGCCTGGGCTAGAGTGAGACCCTACTTCGAAAAGAGAGAGAGAGAGAGAGAGAGAGAGAGAGAGAGAGAGAGACAGAGAGAGAGAGAGAGAGAGAGGGGGAGAGGGAGATCATTTTTTTTTCTTTTTCTTTCTTTCTTGTGTTTTCTTTTATTTGGTCTTTTTGAGACAGGGTCTTGCTCTAGCCCAGGCTGATCTGGTGTTCACTATGTAGGCTTCAGGGTGGCCTTGAACTCATGGCAATCCTCCTACTTCATTTTTGAAAATTTTAAATTTATTTTTATTTGAGATGGAAAGAGAGGGAGAGAGAGAGAGAGAGAGAGAGAGAGAGAGAGGGAGAGAATGGGCACACCAGGGCCTCCAGCCACTGCAAATGAACTCCAGATGCATGCGCCATCTTGTTCATCTGGCTTACATGGGAGAATTACAAGGAAAATTGAACCTGGGTCCTTAGGCTTTGCAGGCAAGTGCCTTAACCACTAAGCCATCTCTCCAGCCCTGATCCTCCTACTTCTGCCTCCCAAGGGCTGGGATTAAAGATGTGCAACACCATGCCTGTCTTTTGTGTGTGTGTGTGTGTGTGTGTGTGTGTGTTTGTTTTAGTCTTTTTGGAGAAAGCATTCTGTTTTTTATTTTATTTTATTTTATTTTATTTTTAATTTTTATTAACATTTTCCATGATTATAAAATATATCCCATGGTAATTCCCTCCCTCCCCACCCCCACACCTTCCCATTTGAAATTCCATTCTCCATCATATTACCTCCCCATTACAATCATTGTAATTACATATATACAATATCAACCTATTAAGTATCCTCCTCCCTTCCTTTCTCCACCCTTTATGTCTCCTTTTCAACTTACTGGCCTCTGCTACTAAGTATGAGAAAGCATTCTTAACAGCAAGGAGGTCAGCGCTCTGATCGCTGGGTGCAGACGAGCATTTAGAATCCCCAGCAGCAGCAGGTGGAAGTGAAGGTTCCCCATGCAGAAGAGGACTTGAGAGTTCAGAGAAGTCACCGGTAACCACACAGCAGGCCAGCAGCCGAGCCAGGCTCAGAAGCGCCAGCATTAGAAAGCCTGCAGCATTTCCATTTGCACAGCTGCCTCGGGTGAGGAAGTGCCCAGCCCGGGTGTGAGGAGACAGAAATGGCATCTCCTTCGAATGGTGGGCTGCACATGCAAATACCTCATGACTAGAAAGACAGAAAAGAGAAACGAGAAAGGGAGGATGACAGGGTGGTCCACGGCTCACAGCATCTGGTCCTAAGGTCAAGACTCTGAGTAAGAAATAAAAGCCATCCAGTGGCTAAGCCTGGCAAGCCAAGATTCCGCCATCACCGGGCACACTTGGCACTGGCAAAGCACGCTCTTTGGAGACTCCCAACCTGTGACTGGAGACACCATGCAGTTGACATACGGCTCCCTGCAGCAGAGGCATTGAGGAAAATAGAGGTTTCACAGGGGCACCATCCGGAGAGGGGCTCAGGAAGACGCATTCGGTGCAAATGGCTGGCAGGAAGTATGGTGACCATGCGGGACACAGACAGTCTTAGCTGGCGAGGAAAAAAAAAGAAAAACAGCCCCATGCAGCTTGGAGGGCAAATTTTATTATCACCACTTTGCATATGAGGAAACTGTGGCCCATAGACTTGAAGGACTTGCCTGGGGTCCCCAAGTTTTAGAGTCCAGGTGTCTTACTCTAAATTTAGTGTGTGTTATATATACCATCCTCTGTCTTCTTCTCTCTGTCTGTCGCTCTCCCTCCTTCTCTCTTTCTTTTTTCTTTTTTTAAAGATTTATCTTTATTCATTTATTAGAGACAGAGAAAGTGAAAGAGAGAGAGAGAGAGAGAGAGTGAGAATGGACACGCCAGGGCCTCTGGCCACTACAAATGAACTCCAGACACATGTGCCACCATGCGCATCTGGCTTATGTGGGACCTGGAGAATTGAACCTGGGTCCTTAGGCTTCGCAGGCAAGTGCCTTAACCACTAAACCATCTCTCCAGTCCTCTCTCTCTCTCTCTCTCTCTTTTTTTTTTTATTACATATGTTTGTTTACTCATTTGTTAGAGAGAGAGTGAATGAATGGGCACACAAAGAACTCCTGCTTACTGCACAGGACCTCCATAAACATGCACTACTTTGTGCAAATGACGTACACAGGTGCTGGGCAATCAAGTCCAGACCATCAGGTTTTGCAAGCAAGCACTTTGAACTGCTGAGCCATCTCTCGAGCCCCTCCTCTTTGTTTTTCTTCTGAAGCTTGCTGGGTAGCCCAAGGTCACCTTAACCCGGAGGCAGTGCTCCTGTCTCAACTTGTTTCATGTCACCACACCCTGCTTTCATCTTCATTTTAGGCAAAACCCGGGGATATCAGAAAATGAGGGCTGCAGAGATGGCTTAGCAGTTAAGTGCTTGCCTGTGAAGCCTAAGGACCCCGGTTTGAGGCTCGGTTCCCCAGGTCCCACGTTAGCCAGATGCACAAGGGGGCGCACGTGTCTGGAGTTCACTTGCAGAGGCTGGAAGCCCTGGTGCGCCCATTCTCTCTCTCTCCCTCTATCTGTCTTTCTCCCTGTGTCTGTCGCTCTCAAATAAATAAATTAATAATAATAAAAAAAAAGAGGGCTGGAGAGATGGCTTAGTGGTTAAGAGCTTGCCTGTGAAGCCTAAGGACCCTGGTTCGAGGCTCGGTTCCCGAGGTCCCACGTTAGCCAGATGCACAAGGGGGCACATGCGTCTGGAGTTCGTTTGCAGAGGCTGGAAGCCCTGGCGCACCCATTCTCTCTCTCTCCCTCTATCTGTCTTTCTCTCTGTGTCTGTCGCTCTCAAATAATAAATAAATAAAAAATGGACAAAAAAATTAAAAAAAAAAAAAGAAAATGGGGGTCACATTTTTCAGTCACACAGGTGTGAATGTGTGTGCATATGTGAATGGTGTGTGCATGTTTGTGTACATGTAGACACATTGGCATATGTGAGCGTGTGTCTTGCGGGTGGAGGACTGAGGACAACCTTGGGTGTCCTCATGAATGCCGCCCACCTCCTTTGAGGCAGGGTCTCCTGTTGGTCAGGAGCTCACCAATTAAGCTCAAGTGGCTGGGCCATGAATTCGAAGATCCCTCTGCTCTGCCTCCCTAGTGCTGAAATGTTGAGCATGTGCCACCATGTCTAGCATTTTTAAATTTTCACTTACTTATTTATTATTATTAGAGAGAGAGAGAGAGAGAGAGAGAGAATTGGCACGCCAGGGCCTCAGCCATTGCCATTGAACTCCAGATGCTTGTACCACCTAGTGGGCATGTGCGACCTTGCACTTGCCTCACCTTTGTGCATCTGGCTTACGTGGGATCTGGAGAGTTGAACATGAGTCCTTAGGCTTCGCAAGCAAGTGCCTTAACCGCTAGGCCATCTCTCCAGCTGATGCCTGGCATTTAAAAAAAATTAATTAATATTTTATTAATAATGTCTGTGATTGTAAACAATATGGCATGGTAATGCCCTCCCTCCCCCACTTTCCCCTTTTAAATGCCACTCTCCGTTATATCCCCTCCCCGTCTCAATCAGACCCTTTTATTTTGATGTTGTGATCTTTTCCTCCTCTTATGATGGTCTTGTGTAGGTAGTGTCAGGCACTGTGAGGTCATGGATATCCAGACCATTTTGTGTCTGGAGGAGCACGTTGTAAGGGGTCCTACCCTTCCTTTGGCTCTTACATTCTTTCTGCCACCTCTTCCACAGTGGACTCTGAACCTTGGAAGGTGTGATAGAGATATTGCAGTGCTGAGCACTCCTCTGTCACTTCTTCTCAGTACCATGGTACTTTCTGAGTCATCTCAAGGTCACTGCCAGCTGAAAAGAGAAGATTCTCTACCAAAAGTGAGAGTAGCATTAATACATGGGCATGAACTTTAAGAGAAGTGCTTACTGGGCAGTTTGATGAGCCTAGCATATACATTTAGCCACATGTCTGGCATTTTTATGTGAACAATGGGGATTTAATTCAGGTCCTGGCCTGGGAAAATTTTTTTTAAATTCATTTGCAAGGAGAGAGAGAGAGAGAGAGAGAATGGGCATGCCAGGGCCTCCAGCCATTGTAAACAAACTCCAGATGTTTGTGCCACTTTGTGCATCTTGCTTTATGTGGGTACTTGGGAATTGAATTGGGGTTGTTAGGCATTGTGGGCCAGCACCTTTAACTGCTAAGCCATCTCTCCAGCCCAGGAACAATATTTTTGAACAAGTGTCTTTACCTGCTTCTGTCCAAGTAGCTCTTTCTCCTTTGGCGTAGTCCAGCTCTCCTGCTTGCTGTGAATAAAACCAGCCATGCCGTGGGATAACAGTGCCCTTGAGCTCCGTCCTGCTTGTTTACCAGGCCCCGATTCTCTGGCTTAGCTGAGGATTAGCTGACTTTTCATACACATGGCTGCTGACTTCACAAGCGAAGTGATTCTAGATTTTGCTGCAAGTCTTTGGTCTGTAGTAGCTCTTGGGGACAGAATGGTCAGTGACATGCTGTGGCTTGGCTTGGATGTGAAATGTCCCCCCTCCGCAGGTTTGTGCACAGGGTCACGGCCCCTGGCTGGGGGAGCCTATCTGGGAGGTTGTGGGGCATTGAGCGGGTCTGGCTTTGCTGGAGGGAATGGGTCCCTGGAGGTGGCCTTGAAGTTTGGAGCCCTGTCCCGCTCCATCTCCTGTTCCATCTGCCTCTGGTCTGCCCAGGTGTAAGCAGGCTCCTGATGCCACACCTGCCCCACCATGATGGACCGCCTGTGTGTCTCCATCAACTGAGCCAAAATAAATCTTTCCTCCCTTAGGCTGCTGTAGGCAGATATTTTATCACAGTGATAGAACAGTAATCAATACAGGAAGTAATTCTTAGATGACTGACTTACATATGAATGATGCACTGCTCAGAAATACTCCAGAACCTTCACGTTTGCTCTGGAGCCCCTGGTTCACCTTGCTGAGTAAAATGGGATGAATTAATTTTGGCCCATTCAGAATCATTTTCACACTCACTGAAATCCACACCGCATAGGCCCAGCTATCACTGCCACGGCAACACTCCCAAGCTGCTCAGATTACTAATTTAGATCCTTCTCTTAAGGAAATCTGCCCACACGCACAGATTTCTGTTTTCAAATGAATGGAAGACACTCAAAGTCATGGTCAAGCTCACGTGGAGGTCGCTGTTGCACGTCTGTACACACTTCGTGGCTGTATTCTGTACCCGTGTTCCATTCCGTTGGGATGCAACAAATATTTCCCAGTTACTGATAAGACTGGAGTTGCTCAGGGGTAATGTGGCAACCTGAATACACAAGACGAAAGTCAGGGCATCAGCAGGCTTGTAGTCCCAACTACTCAGGAGGCTGAGGCAGGGGGATCCCAAGTTCAAGACCAGTGTGGACTACAGAGGGAGGTCAAGGCTAGCTTGGGCAACTTAGTGAAACCTTATCCAAACAAAAAGGAAAAACTGGGTTTGCATTGCAGCTCAGGGGTAGAGTGTTTCACCAGCATGTGCGAGGCCCTGGATTCACTCCCAAAGCATTAAAAACAAATGAGTGACAGAGCATAGGTCTCTGTATAGAAACCAGCTACTCCCTGGGTCCATTTTCCTTGCCTTCTTTTATTTTATTATTATATTATTATTATTATTATTATTATTATTATTATTATTATTTTGTATTTCAAGGTAGGGTTTTGCTCTAGCCCAGGCTGACCTGGAATTCACTATGTAGTCTCAGGGTGGTCTCAAACTCATGATGATCCTCCTACCTCTGCCTCCCAAATGCTGGGATTGAAGGTGTGCGCCGCCATGCCTGGTTTTTGCCTTCTTTCAAACTGTGGGTTCTGGAGTTGATGAGATGGCTCAGTGATTAAGGGCCTTGTCTGCAAAGCTGAAAGACCCAGGTTCAGTTCCCCAGTGCCCACCTAAAACCAGATGCGCAAGGTGGAGCGCGCTGGAGTTCATTTGCAGTGGCTGAAGGCCCTGGCGGGTCCATTCTCTGTCTCCCCTCTCTCTGCCAGACAAATAAATGAATGAATAAATAAATGTTTAAGATGTGAGTTCTGGGGATGGGACATCCTCATGCTTGTAAGACGAGTACTTTACAGACCCACCCATCTCCCCAGTTCTCCTCAGTTCTGGGGTTGTGAATCCTACTTCCTGCTTGAAGTCTCCTGCTGGTGATCTACGTAAGCTCTGCACCCAGGCCCATGACCTTCCTCCCACAGCCTGCTCATGATCTTCTGCGGGGAAGGGGAAGTTCACCGGTGTAGGCACCCCTGAGGCTCTGAGTGACAGGGACTCCGTCCAAGGAACATGGGCACCTCGGGGTTTTCAGAAAGTCCTTCTGCGGACTCTTCTGAATGCTCTGCCTGGGGGCTGCTCTTTTTATAACCCCGAGGAGGAGGCAGGTTGGGTCTTGGTGAGGCAGCTGCGGATGGAGGGTCCCTGCAGGAAGGCCGCTGAAGGTTCCAACAAGCAGCTCTGCCCCTCCAGCCAACCCCGAGGACGCCGTTTGATTATACCCCTGTGATCCTGTAGCTCCTCTGGGCACCCAGGGGATCCCGCAGAGCCAGGGGTTGTCGCTGGATGCTGTTCTGTGAGTGGCATGACACATAGCTGGCTTTCCCCGTACAGTCCATCCCGTGGTCAGAAGCAGAGCCGCGGGAGCAGATACCCGGGTCAGGCTATCTCCCGTGCCAGCTCACCGGGGCAAGGAGAGCTTGCTATCAGGAGCGCTCTGGACCACACTCTCCCTTTGCTGTATCTCCTTTAACTAAGACTCCTGGGTACATACAGCAGCCATGCCGTCAGCGCTGGGACCAGAAGGGACAACTCTGCCCCATGGCTGAAGCCTGGTTGCATTGTCCTCGTCACAGTGGATAAGGTGGGGAGTGACACTGGCTGAGAGATCTGTGCCTATTAGTACTTAGTCCTGGGTTGTGGAAGGAGCAAAAATAAGAGGTCTTGGAAGGCAGCATTTGGAGGGTCCCCGACGGCTGACTCTGCCCAGTGAGCTCACTTGGCCGGAGATTTGCAAAGACCCTAGAAACAGCGGTGAACTGGGTCAGACAGGGTAGAAGTCTGCAGGTAGCCAAGCTGGAAACAGACCACCAGAAGTGTGTTAGGGGGTCGCCAAGTGTCCTGGGCTCCAGAAACATGAGCTCAGAAGGGAGGCCAGTGAGCAGCTGAGGCCTCAGTGGTCATGTTTTTCTGGAACATCGCAGCAGCAGCTGTTCCTGGGTGCCTCGTCCCGAGATGTAGATTCCTTCTGTACCCATTCTGAGGGTGGCCAGGTTGACAAACACAGAAGGGCTGGCTGTCGGATGCAGACTAGACATGGCCACTTGAGTATTCCTTTTAGAGGACAGAGTCCCAAGCGGAGGCAGGATGCGAGAGGCAGACGTTGGCTGAACGACGGAGCACGGTGTAGCCGTGTGTGGTGGTGCATTGCCGCTATCCCAGCCCCTGAAACACTGAGCCCGGAGGGACCACACAAGTTGGAGGCAAGCTTGGGATACACAGTAAGACCCAGTCTCAAAATTATCCGAACCTGGGCTGGAGAGATGGCTTAGCGGTTAAGCGCTTGCCTGTGAAGCCTAAGGACCCCGGTTCGAGGCTAGATTCCCCAGGACCCACGTTACCCAGATGCACAAGGGGGCGCACGCGTCTGGAGGTCGTTTGCAGTGGCTGGAAGCCCTGGCGCGCCCATTCTCTCTCTCTCTCTCTCTCTCTCTCTCTCTCTCTCTCTGCCTCTTTCTCTCTCTGTCACTCTCAAGTAAATAAATAAAAATGAACAAAAAAAAAATTTAAAAAAATGATCCGAACCAAACAGAGAAAAAAAAAAAAAGCCAAAACCAAACAGCCAAAAAGCAAAAGAGAGCTGGAGAGATGGCTTAGCGGGTAAGGCACTTGCCTGCAAAGCCTAAGGACCCAGGCTCGATTCCCCAGGTCCCACGTAAGCCAGATGCACAAGGTGGCCCATGTGTCTGGCGTTTGTCTGCAGTGGTTAGATGTCCTGGTGTGCCCATTCTCTCATACTCTGCCTCTCTCTGTCTCTAATAAATAAATAAAAATTAAAAAAAATTAAGTTAAAGAAGCAAAAGAAAGCCCACTGCTAGTGTGGGCTATGAAGCAGATAGGGTGTGATGTTGGACATTTGGGGACAATTCTGCAGCACTGTTCGCTGTGGGGGCCAAGATCATGAGATCTCAGCCCAGCGGCCTGGGGCCATAGAGTGGCAAGTGTTACTAGATCTGCCTCAGGAGAGAGTTAGGGTAGCAGAGGACTCTTCATGCTGCCCAGCAGGACGACAGGCAGCCTCCCCTCTGGAAGACAGAAGCCAATGGCCTATGAATGTCTTAGTCTGTGATATTCAACATTTGGTCAGAAGTAAACAAACAAACAAACAAACAAAAAAGGGCTGGGGAGATTGCTTGGTTAGTAAAACGCTTTCCTCACAGGCATGAGAACCTGAGTTTGGTCCTGATGCGTCAGGTGACAATTCTGAGCATGGTGGTATGTGCTTGTGATCCCGGAGCCAGGGGGTGGACACAAGAGGATCCCCAGGCCTTGCTGGCTAGCCAGTCTAGCACAACTGATGAACTCCAGGCCAATGGAGACCCTGCCTCAAAGGAGGTAGATGGTGTTTTTGAGGGTGATACCCGAGGTCCTTTGACCTCCCCATGAATGTACACACACATGAACACACACACACACACACCACATGCATAGATTTTTTTCATAAAATCTTTTAAAATAGAAAAAATGCCTCCCCCTTTTTCTCATTAGCAAAAAGGAGCACTTGTACTGTTGTTTTTTTTTTTTTCTTCAAGGTAGAGAGGGTCACCCTCTAGCCCAGGCTGACCTGGAATTCACTATGTAGTCCCAGGGTGGCCTTGAACTCATGGTGATCCTCCTACCTCTGCCTCCCAAATACTGAATGCCGGGATTAAAGGCATGCACCCCCCCTTTTTTAATGAGAGGGACACAGTAAAAGCGAGAGTGAGAATTGGCATGCCAGGGTCTCCTGCCAGTGCAATCAAGCTCCAGATGCGTGTGACACCTTGTGGGCTTGTGTCACCCCGTGCGTCTGGCTTATGTAGGACCTGGAGAGTCAAACATGGGTCCTTAGGCTTCTCAGGCAAGCGCCGTAACTGCTGAGCCATCTCTCCAGCCCCGGGCCTTGCACTTTCAAAGCCAGCTTACGTTTCTTGCAGGCCCAAGCAATAAATACCACACTCAAAACAGATACACCAATAACACTGGTGTGTTTGGTTGTGAGAGAAATGACTGCTATTCCAGAGTAGCCGTCAAAGCAAACTTTCTTCACATCAAATGCTGTCAGTCATTTCGAGAAATTCTGCAAGCAACAGCGTCCAAAGTCAGCAATAAAACATACAGGAGTTTATTTGTTTCCTGGATGAAAAAGGGAGTGTGTGAATTTCTCCTTTGTAGGCAGAAGGCAGTTCTTGTATCCATCTTTTCTTTTCCTAACATCACCCAGTTCCCCTCCCTATCTGCTTGGAGCCACCCTAACCAAGAGCTGTGATCACAAGAGCCTCATGAAGGTCTCTGTGATGTTTCCGCCTCCTTGCTGCTCCCTGGACTGATGGTGCCTTGATCTCACGTTGGCTCAGCCTGTGGCTGTCTCCGGAGGTGACAGACCGTTTCTGGGCTCGACCCTTCTCATTCTCTTGACACCTTTCTCCCTCTCTCCCTCCCTTTCTTTCTCATCACTTCCCATTTCCTAACACTTGGTGCTTCACTTACCTGTAATGTGGATTGCTTAATTAAACGTAAGCCTCCCCAGGTCACAGGGCTTTGTTTTGTTCAAGTGCCTAGAGCAGCCTCTGTCCACCTTGTCGGATGAGGGCGCAAGCACCTGAGCATCTTGCACATGCCTTGTTATCCAAACCTTCTCCATTTGACCTGGGGACATTCCACTGGCCAGTCCCGTGGGTTATTCCTAGGGTGTGACCATGTCATTGGATCATCCTGTATGCAAATGATATCAAAATCATTACCATCTCCACCCTGGGAGATTCGTTTGTTTTGATTTTTTCTTTTTGTAAGATTAAATGTCATTTGTGTGCACGTGTGTGTGTATCAAAGGGCATGGCAGAGATGCTTGGCCTCGTAATGAAGGCCAGACGTACGTGTCACTTTGCATCCAGCTTTACGTGGGTGCAGGGGATCAAACCCAGGCTGTGTGGCTTGGCAGGCAATTACCTTTAAGAGCTAAGCCATCTCCTCAGCTCCGTTTGTTTTTAATTCATCCGGCTCAAGAGGCTTTCTGAGCATTTCTCAGCCAGAGCTTGTTCATACGCCAGTGAAGTTCAGAACTTTCTCAAGCATTTGTTACTCTTATCCTCAGGAGACCCTCACATTTCAGGTGTTCTCTGCTGCTAAGTTTGGGGTTTTTAGCCCCGCATGGTGGTGCATGCCTTTAATCCCAGCACTCGGGAGGCAGAGGTAGGAGGATTGCTGTGAGTTCAAGGCCATCCTGAGACTCCATAGTGAATTCCAGCTCAGCCTGGGCTAGAGTGAGACCCCACTTTACAAAAACAAAAATAAATAAATAATTTGGGCTTTTCTTTTTTTTTAAATGTTTGGATTTACTTTATTTGAGAGAAAGAGAGAGCAAGAAAGGCGGATATATAGAGAGAGGGCTTCCTGCCATACAAAGAACTCCAGACACGTGCGCCCCCTGGTGCATCTGGCTTATGTGGATACTGGGGGAATCAAACCTGGGTCCTTTGGCTTTATAGACAAGTGCCGTAACTGCTAAGCCATCTCTCCAGCCCTTAGGGTTTTCTTGCTTTAACTTAAGCTCTTAGCATCTGATTAGTTCTGTCTAGATACAGCTAGTTACAAGTTCTCCACCTAAAGACCTTCAAATATTTGAAGGAAATAAAACCTGTTCCAATGCCAAATTTTCTCCAGCAGGTCTTTTTTTTTTTTTTAAATTTCAAAACATATTCCTTTAGCAAATAAAAACTACTTATTTATTTGTGTGTGTGTGTGTGTGTGTGTGTGTGTGTGTGTGTGTTTACCAGGGTCTCTTGACACTACAATCAAATGCCCATCCAACTTCATCTAGATCGTTGGGGAACTGAATCTGGGCCAACAGACTTTGCATGCAAGTGTCTTTAACCATTGTGCAAACTCTCCAGGCAACAATTCTCTGGTTTACATATTTATATATCACATATATATAAAAATTATAATTAATGATGTAATTATATATAATATAATTATAGATATAAATAAATATGTATATATATACATATATATATGTATATATATTGTTTTTCAAGGTAGGGTCTCACTCTAGCCCAGGCTGACCTGGAATTCACTATGGAGTCTCAGGGTGGCCATGAACTCATGGCGATCCACCTACTTCTGCCTCCCGAGTGCTGGGATTAAAGGCATGTGCCACCACGCCCTGTCTTAAATAGATATATTTCTATGGTTTATATATTTAATATATTAATTTATTTGCATAGCCAGTAAATTTCAAAAGTATCCCACTAAAATTTCGTAAATACAATGATCTGTAGAGCTTCAATTCAAAATGATGAGGAAGGACTGTGTCTATGAAGAAGCCACAGTACACCTTGGCTTAGAGTTTTGCTTGGTTAAACTAATAAAATGTGGGGCTGGAGAGATTGCTCAGTGGTTAAGGTGCTTGCCTGCAAAGCCTAGTGACTTGGGTTCCATTCCCCAGAACCTACATAAGCCAGATGCACAGAGTAGAACCTATATCTGGAGTTTGTTTGCAACATCTTAGAGGCTGTGGCCCAGCCATTTTTTCTCTGTCTCTATTCTTTCTGTCTGTCTTGGCTTAGTGGCAAAGGTTTAATATAAAAACAAATAGTAAAATGTTCATGACAGAAGGAAAAATTTCATTAAGCTGCAACTTCATGTTGGGGAGATGGCTCAGAGGTTAAATATGCTTGCCTGCAAAGCCTGTCAAGATGGGGTTCAATTTCCCAGTATGCACACAGATGCACAAAGTGGCACATGTGTCTGGGGCTCATTTCCAGTGGCAAGATGCTCCGGCATGCCCATTCTCACACACACTCTCTCTCCTCACCACGCAATAACTAAATAAAATATGTTTAAAAAGATGCAACTTCAAAATGACCTGCAAGCTTAGGAAGATAGATTAATGTTACTTGAAAAAAAAAAATGTAGACATAACAGAATGTCCCAGTACAGTTGATAGTTTGGTAGGAGGTGTTTAAGGAGAGTTGATGCGAGACAGTGGAAGGTATGTGTGTGTGTGTGTGTGTGTGTGTGTGTGTGAGCGATTCCTCATCTGCAGCACCCGAAAGCCCTCCTCAGCATAAGTGACAGCTCATCCCTGGAGCTCCCTGCTTACCTTGCGGCTCCAAGGAAGAGCATCCTCTCTGCAGCAGTTGTTTACAGAATGTTCTCGTGAGTTTCCGGAGCTGCCCTTCTTCTGTCCTCAGAGAGAATATTTCAGTTCTGATAAGAACTACAGGACAGTGTAGCAGCGCCCCCCCACACCCCGGTCTTAGCATCTCTTCACAGCCACACCTCTTTTTTTAAAATTTTTTTTTCTGTTTTATTTATTTATTTGAGAAGGACAGACACAGAGAGAATGAGGCTGATAGAGAGAGAGAGAGAGAATGGGCGCGCCAGGGCCTCCGGCCACTGCAAATGAACTCCAGACGCGTGCGCCCCCTTGTGCATCTGGCTAACGTGGGTTCTGGGGAAAGGAGCCTCGAACCGGGGTCCTTAGGCTTCACAGGCAAGCGCTTAACCGCTAAGCCATCTCTCCAGCCCTAGCCACACCTCTTAACATGATCATATGGACAACGCTTGACTTTTGGGAGTGAGTTTTTTTTAATTAATTGTGATCTTGACATTCTGAACATTTTACATGTTGGTCATAGTCCCATAAAGTTATACTCTTTTTTTTTTAATTAAAAAAAAAAAAACCTTTTTGGCAACATCCATTAATTTAGACAATCTGCTATGGTTGCAATCCCCTCCTACAAATCTCCCTGTTCCCCTCCCAGAGCCCTCCACTGAATCCCTTCTTTCCAACGAGTCTCTCTTCTGTTTTGATGCCATCATATATATTTTTTTAATTTTGTTTTTGGTTTATTTTTATTTATTTATTTGAGAGTGACAGACAGAGAAAGAGGCAGAGAGAGAGAGAGAGAGAGAATGGGCGTGCCAGGGCTTCCAGCCACTGCAGACGATTTCCAGATGCATGCGCCCCCTTGTGCATCTGGCTAACAGGGGTCCTGGGGAATCGAGCCTCGAACCAGGGTCCTGAGGCTTCACAGGCAAGCGCTTAACCGCTAAGCCATCTCTCCAGCCCAGCCATCATATTTTTTCCTCTTATGATGTAGGCCTCGCGTAGGCAGCATCAGCCACTGGGAGGTCACGGATCTCGAGATCTTTGTGTCTGGAAGGCGGTAAAGCAAGCATTCCTCCCCTCCCCTTTTCTCTATTGTACAGCGCACGCCTCACAATTAAAATACTCCCCCTCAGGTGGCTGGAGAGCTGGCTCAACGATTAAGGCACTCGCCTTTGAAGTCTAACGACCTGAGTTCGATTCCCCAGGACCCACAGAAAGCTGATGCACAAACTGGCACATGCATTGGGAGGTCGTTTGCAGCAGCTACAGGCTATGGCGTGCTTTGCAGCGGATAGAGGTCCTGGTCATTCTCTCTCTCTCTCGATGGCTGACATGACCTGACAAGTGTGTAGTCAACATGGTCTGAATTAAATTAAAGGTAATTGTCATACATAGAGAAATGTGGTATCCATAACAAAACTAAAAGGCACAAATAGTTTTTTCATTTGTTTTGTTTTATTGATTTGTGTGTGCACGAGTGAGTTCCATTTGTTACTTATTGCCCCCAAATCTGGGCATTTATTTGCAGAGAAAAGAAGTTGCTAGATGTAAATATTTAATGTATATTTTTCCTTTTTGGTTTTTCAAGGTAGGGTCTCACTCTAACTCAGGTTAATGTGTGTGTGTGTGTGTGTGTGTGTGTGTGTGTGTGTGTGTATGTGTGTGTATGGGTACATGCGTGCCACAGCACATGTGTGGAGATGAGGAACAACCATGTGTCTGTTTTCTCCTCCTACTGACCTTTGAGACAGGGTCTATCTTGTTGGTTTGCTGTTGGGTAGGCCAGGTTAGCTGGCCTGTGACCTTCTTGGGTTCTCCTGGCTTCATCTCCCATTGCAGCACACTCCTCATCCCGTTGGAATCCCATTGGAATACTGGGATTATACACCCATGTGCCACTGTGTGTCTGGATTTACATAGGTGCCGGGGGAGTGACCTGAGGTCGGCAGGCGTGTGGAGCAAGCACCTTTCTCCACTGAGCTATCCCCCAGCCTTCAAGAAATTAATATTTTGAGAATTCTACTTTTATAACGGGGCTTCTGAAAATGGGGAAAACGTTTAGAAAAAAATTTTTAAAGAAACTTATAATTAACGGGAGTATGGGATCCACCATGAAATTTTAGAAAAATGCACTGTGTCCAAATATCAACTTATACAAATGACAGAGGGTTCCTGGAGCTCATGGCAGCCTGTGTGGGGAAACAAAGTCTAGACCCGCATCTGTGGTTGGGTCAGTCATGGGGAAACCATGTTTCTTCGTTTGGATGTTACCCTAAGCAAAAAGTAGCTCAAAGGATGAAGAGAAGATGGCTTAGTGGTTAAGGGGCTTGCCTGCAAAACCTAATAAATGATGCTGGTTTGATTCCCCAGTACCCATGTGAAGCCAGGCACACAAAGAGGCACATGCATCCAGAGTTTGTAGGAAGTGGCTAGAGGCCACAGTGCACCCATTTTCTCTCTCCCTTTCTCTCTCTATCTCTCTGTGTGTGCCTGTCTCTTTCTGCTTGCAAATAAATAATTTATTTTTTTTAATTTTTATTTATTTATTTTTATTTTTTAAAAATTTTATTTATTTGAGAGCGACAGACCCAGAGAGAAAGACAGATAGAGGGAGAGAGAGAGAATGGGCGCGCCAGGGCTTCCAGCCTCTGCAAACGAACTCCAGACGCGTGCACCCCCTTGTGCATCTGGATAACGTGGGACCTGGGAAACCGAGCCTCGAACCGGGGTCCTTAGGCTTCACAGGCAAGCGCTTAACCGCTAAGCCATCTCTCCAGCCCAAATAATTTATTTTTAAAAAGGAACTCAAAACAGAGAAGCCATAACAGTAATGCTATGACAGATGTGGTCACTGCAAGTCGCCTTGCTGCTAGCCTTAGGAAATCTCGAGTTCGCATCCTCTGCTAGTGTGTTCCTATAAGCTGCGTATCAGGGCAAAACAGCTCCTATCCCCTAGAGGCCTTCCCTATCCCCACTCTTTCTTTCCTCCATCACCCCTGGGACTGTCTCACGTACGTGCCCACACATACTCCACCCCCCACAAAACTCATAAACTGGGACACCTCCCTTTGTTCCTTGTGTTTCTGGAACTGCCAATGACTCTGGCCCTCCAAGATCAAATGACCATTAGGGATCTGACCAGAGTTCTGGGGGAATAGCTGAAAAGTATTTCGATATGCAGTGAACATTTTTTTTTTTTTTTTTTTGAGTTTTGGAGTTCCAGGAGAGTCAGTTCTTTCTAGTAGCATTTTTGTTTTTTGGCACCGTGGTTGTGTAGGGCTTTCAGAAGCAATCGCGGGACTCTCAGGTTGTGGTGGCCGTTGGCATGGCCTGAACTGAGAATAATGACAGTCAGTCACGACGGGGATTTTGAAAAATGTATTAACAAAGCACTCCCTGTTAGGTTTTCCTACAGGCAGCCACTTGCCGTGGAGGATTGCAGAATGTTATAGAAGGAAGGAGAGGGTAGTCAGGCTTTGTATTTTGCCTCCAACATCAAAATGGGCTTTTAAAAGAAGTTACTAGACATGTAAGCCAGGTTGTGCCCAGGAAGACGGAATTTTCTAAGTTTCTTCACCGTGAACTTGGCGAAGACTAGATAATTTATAGATTTCATCTTGCATTACAGGGAGGGAGCCCTTCCTGTGGGACAGCCAAGTAGAAGAAGAAAGCCTGAAGCCTGTGCCCTCTGACCCCAGGGACGAGGACACTGAGGTCAGAGAGCCAGCTCCTCACCCTGGAAGAGCCATGGAAGCAGGCTTCAGGTGCTTGCCTGCAAAGCTAAAGGACCCAGGTTCAACTCCCCAGTACCCACATAAGCCAAATGCACAGGTGACGCATGCGTCTGGAGTTTGTTTGCAGTGGCTGGAGTCCCTTTCTCTCTTTTCTCACGTCCCTTTCTCTTTCTCTCCCTGCCTCTTTTTCTCTCTAATAAATAAATTTATATATATTTGGGGCCTGATGGCTCACTTTTCGGTGGGTTGCATGTGAGTGTCTACACTGCTGGTCCAGCTACCAGCCAATCTGGGTGCACATCCAAGATGGCACGAGCAGGTGTCAGTTGCCATAGCAGTTGAACAGCAGTGCCCTTGAGGTCCTCAAGTGCCCAGGGAGAGTGCCAGGGGTGAGAGAGGGCATCTGCCAAGAGAAGAAATTTGGGAATGCCTGAGTCGTCATGCGAAAGGCGAGTCATCAAGAGCGTGGTGAATGCAGAGCCACCAAGAAGCAGACACGATGGACTCATTGGGGCATTTTGGTGCAGATGACATGAGTGAGAACTTGCTGCCAGTCTACATAGTTGAAACAGGATGATTATTATTATTTTTTGGCGTGTTTCCAGTTATCTCCAACTAATCTTCATTCACTACATAGCTAAGGACAAGCTCCAGTGGGTGATCTTTCTTGCCTTTCCCTTTCAAGTGCAGAGATACCAGCTCTGAGTCACCATGCTCATTTCTGTTGTTGAGTATTGTTATTACTTACTATTACTGTTGTTATCATTATGCATTTACTGTGCACATGTGTGCGCATGTTCCTGTATGTGCACGTGAGTGCGGGCACATGTGTGCCATGGTGTGCATATGGTCAGAGGACAACTTTCAGGCTTCCTGCCCTCCTCATCTGGTTCTTCCTCTGCTATCCTCTGCTGCCTTCTCCACAAGCTTCTAGGACATTCTCCCATCTCTTGTCTCCTGATTCGATATCACAGTTACTGTGCTGGGATTATAGAAACACACTGTGGCTTTTGTCATGGGGCCTAGAGATCCAACTCCAGAACCCCGGCTTGAGTGCCGAGCCCTTGATCCACTGAGACGTCTTCCCCAAACTGCCCCCTCCCCTTGCTTGGTGTAACAGGATTGAATTTACAGATTTATGCTAGGCAAGCACGCTCTACCAACTGAGCTGCAGCCCCTAAAATAAGAATCTAATGAGGATTGACTAAAATAAATTATTCTCATTTCCTCAGTGTAACTATAGATCTAGAATAAAGTTAACTAAGAAACGTATCTTCAAATGTATGGCATTAATTCCAATTGCTCTAAGTAGCTACTGCCCTAAGCCATTAATAGCCCATCTTCCTCCTGAGGCATGAGAGCAGACTCTTGCTATTTTGAGAGCCTCCATGCATTTACTGAGATGGAAACAAGTGGATTGATTAGCAAGATTGGAATCCTCTCAAACTAACACGGTGCTATAAAACACCCACGCAAGCATCTTGGGCCTCGAGTTTCACCCCATGTTCCTTAACCATCTATTGCCATTACCCAATTTCTCCAGTGATCTATGGTTTGCTAACAATACCAAATGAGCTGTAGGAAATTTTGCTTCAAATTCAGAATCCAACAGGCTGTGGTTCGGAGCTCACTGAACATGTACTGCATGAGAAAGTTCTTTTTCCCAGTTGGGTATCTTTCTTTTCACCATTAGTCCTAAATATCATTAGCCAAATGGAGGAGACTCAGAGAGCAAAAGCTTTGTTCATTTGTTGAATATAATAATAATAATTATTATTCTTAACAACATATTTTGTATGGATACATCATGTGTCCTTTTTTTTTTTTGAAGGACAGTAAGAGAGAGACAGAGAGAAAGAGATAAAGAAAGAGAGAGAAACAATTAGCCCCCAGGGCCTCAGCCACTGAAATTGAACTCCAGATGCTTAATGGACACGTGCAACCTTGCACTTGCCTCACCTTTCTGCATCTGGCTAACATGGGATCTGGAGAGGAGAACATGGGTCTTTAGGCTTCTCAGATAAGTGCCATAACTGCCAAGCTCTCATGTGTCTTTTTGATAACAGAAACAGAAATGGTGGTGCTTGTAGTTTGTGGAGCATTAGATACAATAGACTTGTTTTATGCAAATAAGTACAGGAACTCCACCGATAGGAAAATTTTCAGCCCTAGTTTTTAATTTTGATTTAGTTTTTATTGGCAACTTCCAGAATTGTAAACAATATCCCATGGTAATTCCCTCCCTCCCCCACTTTCCCCTTGGAAACTCCATCTCCATCATATTCCCTCCCCCTCTCAATCGGTCTCTCTTTTATTTTGATGTCGTGATCTTTTCCTCCTCTTAGGATGGTCATGTGTAGGTAGTGTCAGGCACTGTGAGGCCATGGATATCCAGACCATTTTGTGTCTGGGGGAGCACATTGTAAGGAGTCCTACCCTTCCTTTGGCTCTTATATTCTTTCCGCCACCTCTTCCGCAATGGAAGGTGTGATAGAGATGTTTCAGTGTTTTCAGCCCTATTTTATGGCTACTTAGAGGAAGTAAAGGGAGTGCTGTGGTCAGAATCAGATGCATTTTTAGCCCAGTTGGCTGAACTTTATAGGCTGTGTGCGTGCGTGTGCATGTGAGTGTGTGAGTGTGTGAGTGTGTGTGTGTGTGAGTATGTGTGTGTGTGTGCATGTGTGTGTGTGAGTATGTGTGTGTGTGTGTGTGTGTGTGTGTGTGAGTGTGTAAGCCAGAGGTTGATGTCAGGTGCCCTCCTTGCATCAACCTAAAGGGTGTCACCTTGTCCAGGGGATCCCTGTTTCCATGGTCTCCCCAGTGTTGGGATTCCCGGAAGGCTTTCCTACCCAGCATTCAGCATTTTCATGTGTCCTGGGGGGGGGGTGTCTAACCTCCAGCGGGGTTCCACGGGACATTTCCCCAGCTTTTGAGCTTTCTCAGTCTTCCTAGTACCACCGTGTTCTACTTGTGGTTGCCGCTCCCCACCACAGTCTTCCTCGCTGCGCCCCCATCTTGGGGCTTCCTTCATGTATCTATTCTGTGCATGCCTTTTTTATTTGATTTATTTGAAAGGGGCAGAGAGAGGGATACCAGGTCCTCTAGCTGCTGCAAATGAACTCCAGACACATGGGTACTGGGGAATCAAACTCGGCTCCCTAGGCTTTGCAGGTAAGCGCCTTAACTGCTGAGCCATCTCTCCAGCCCTCCACCCATATCTTTAACTAGCTCCTTCCTATTTCCCAGGGTCTTCCTGTACCCATGCACATGTGGAGATAACGCAAATGTAATAAGAGATACTCAGTACTTCTCAGTTAAGTGTGCACTGTTGTTGCTTGGATATCTTAGTGCACAGGTGTCAGAGTTTCTATGGTTACAGCTGTTCTAGGAGGAAATGGCCAGGGCTCCATTGGTTTCCAAGAAAATAAATGTGCCTTGTTTACAGCCAGTAAATATGAATTGAAATGAACTAGCTGGACGTGGTGGTGCATGCCTTTAATCCCAGGATTGCCATGAGGTGAGTTCAAGGCCAGCTTGAGACTACATAGTGAATTTCAGGCCAGCTTAGGCTAGCCCTACCTGGAAAAACCATAAAGCAGACAGACAGACAGACAGACAGACAGACGGACGGACGGACGGACGGACGGACAGACAGACGGACAGACAGACATACCAGGAAGCCTCCTGTGGTCACAATGATACTGACAGGCAGTATTTGAAGGTTGAATTCATACTCAGGACATCAACATCATCATACTATGGACACCGATCTCTAAATACCGTCTTGGTTAAATATTAATTGCTCTTCCAGCTCAGCTTAAATTGCAAATATTGACTGCGTCTCCCTGTGTTTTGCCTTTGATGCCTTTACTGAGGTATGATTGGCGTTCAACATACTACACGTAGAGTGTACCATCTGATGAGTTTGGTTACACGTTGCTCTCCAAATTTTTATTCGTTTAGTCATTCGTGTATATACATATACATGTTCATACATACATAAATACCTACACAAACATATATTAAATGCAGGCTCTTATAGTCTCACACTGTAGCTCAAGCTGTTCTAGAACTTACTATGTAGCCTAGGCTTGTCTTGAACTCACAGCACTCCTCCTGCCTCAGGTCTCCTGAATGCTAGGATTATAATTATGAGCCCCATGCCCAGATACACGTAGAGATCTTAGCCTGAATTAATCTCGTGGAAGATCTTATTTATTCTCTTTCTGTAAAACCTCTCATAGGATAGGCTCACTGTCATTAAATCGATCCTAGAACATTTGACTCTGTGACTCACATTCAGTAATAAACGAAAGGAGCAATGACATGTGGTGGCCTTACACGTTGTATGTGACTTCCACATTCTTATGGTGACATCCAGGTCCCGGAATGAAGATGTGTGATGTAAGGCGTTTAGAGCCTGTCCCTTTCTGAGTGAAATGGAAGCTGGTAGGATGTGAAGCTTGACTCGGTAACCTTTAAGAACACTTCTTGGTTTCTGCTGGTGTAGTCTGCAGTGCTTGTGCCAATTTCGAGTGGCGATTACCCTAATCAGTGGTTATTACTCTGATAAAAGTGGAGGCCACATGGTCTCATTCTCTGAAGGTCATATTTTTAGCTACTTGGTTCTCTGTCTTAGCAATAGTGTTCCCAAGTTAGTAGACGCTTGGGCACAAGTTTTAAACTTTTTTTTTTTTTGGTTTTTCGAGGTAGGGTCTCACTCTGGCTCAGGCTGACCTGGAATTCACTATGTAGTCTCAGGGTGGCCTCGAACTCTCAGAGATCCTCCTACCTCTGCCTCCCGAGTGCTGGGATTAAAGGCGTGCGCCACCACGCCCAGCTTTAAACTTTTTTTTTTTGGACAATTTTATACACACACACACACACACACACACACACACATACATATATATATATATACATACATATATATATAAAATGGCATTTGATCATAGTCAACACCCATTAAATTCTGTTACCCCCCTTTCCCACTCCTATGGAACAAAATCTCTTCTTATTCCTCCTACTTTTATGTCATTTTTTTGTGGCCTACTGGGTTAAATGAGGACTTCTTCCATGAACAGGGCATAGCAATTTTACCAGGGCTATACATCACTGATGAAATTTTTTTGCGGGGGAGACATGCTCTTTTCTTCTTTGCAGAAGTGGGGAATTGAACCTGAGGCCTGGGGTTCATTTGCTCTGCAAACTACCACTGAGCTACATCCAAGTCTTTGACACGATTTCATTTCTTCTCCCGTTCCCAATTTTCATTTCCTGTTCAAGTCACCACATGACGGCTGGGTTGTCATGACAACAGGTATCTCTGCCTCCATTCCTCTCTTCCTCTGTCCATTATCCACACTGTAACCAGGTGATATCTTTATAACATAAACCTAGACACATTACTTTCTGCTTAAATATTTGCATGGGTTTTTTTTTTTTTATCACCTTTAAGAATAAAGCCTAAGTTTCTTAGTGTGAGCCCTCAAGGATCTCTATGTTGGACTTCACTCTTTAAGAACATAAGAAGAGAGGTACGTAGAAAAACCATTTCAGGATGCAAAACTGCCAAGGAGAGGGCGTGGGTGTATGTGGAAGACTATATTCAAAGTACATTATATGCCTATTTGGAAATGTTTTTATGAAAACTAGTACCATGTACAACAAAAATACACCAATTAAAAATATCTTTTCAAGCCAGGCATGGTGGCGTATGCGTTTAATCCCAGCACTCTGGAGGCAGAGGTAGGAGGATCGCCATGAGTTCGAGGCCACCCTGAGACTCCATAGTGAATTCCAGGTCAGCCTGGGCTACAGTGAGACATTCCCTTGAAAAATCAAAAAAAAAAAATCTATGTATGTATGTATGTATATATGTATGTATGTATGTATCTACCTACCTATCTATCTATCTTTTCAGAGCTGGAGAGATGGGTTAACAGTTAAGGCCGAAGGGCCCATGTTTGACTCTCCAGATCCCACCTAAGCCAGACACACAAAGGTGAGGCAAGCTCAAGGTCGCACATGACCACTAGGAGGCGCAAGCGTCTGGAGTTCCATTGCAGTGGTGGCTGAGGCTCTGGCGTGCCAGTTCTCTCTCTTGCGCTCTCTTTCTAAAAAACAAAAAAGGAAAGAAAGAAGGAAAATCTTTCCAACCCTAACAAAAGCTATAAGAATATGAGACTGTGGTGAGGCCTCCATGAGCAGATTTAAAGAAAATGGCTCCGTCAGGCACAGCACATAACTTACATGCCTTCAGCCTGATACCACTGTTACTACTTCTAGCAGGTTCCTGAGAAGGACTGGATGGTAGGATTTCACTCGTGGGGGGCTTGCTGTCTCAGCCTCGGCTCACGCAGCCCGGCTGCGGGGAGAGCCACGGACTCCAGCCGCTCAGGTCAATGCTGAGCGCTTTGTCTGCGCTTCTGGCCCTTGGCGGTGCTCAGCCTTACACACTCACTCTGCCCCGTGGTCACTGCCAGGGTCACCCCGCTGTCTGCTTCTTGGTCCTCCTTTTCTTGGGCTCATCTGGAGGGGCTGACGAGGGCTCCTTGGGACCAGAGTTGAGCAGAGGAAGAACAGAAACTGCAGAGCTGTAGCCCAGGACAGTGAGCAGCCGGAGCCTGAGTCTCCACCTCTGTGCTCATGTCTCCCAACAGCTCGCTCCTTGCTCGTTTCGCTCGAGACCCAACAGTGCAGGCTCCCTTCCCCATTGCTACCACCAAACACCTGACCAGGAACAGCTCAGAGAAGAAGGGTTGATTTGGGCTCACGGTTTCTGAAGAGACAGCCGGTCATGGTACTGGGAAGGTGTGGTTTGGATGAGCCAGAGCTCCATGGATGGGGGAGGGGCCGAAAGCTTGTCTGGTTTCCTCCTTTCCATCCTTTGTACTGGGTTCAGGAGGATGTCCCCAGACCCATCCAGGCCCGGTCTTCCCTCCTTGGAAACACCTTCGTACACAGACACACCAGCAGTGGTCAAGGTCCCGGTGATGGTGACACATCTCAGCCACCATCCAGGTACATCCTGTGTGTACGTGTACGCCGTACATACCGTGACGATTCACCGATGGCATCTACTAATGACAAACCTAGCTGCTCATTGTCCCCTATTTCAGACCGTCTATGGTGACTGCTCTAAATTGTTCTTGGAGTAAAATGTCCAGTCTTGGGTCACTGGCTGGGCTGTAGATTGGTTCTCCTGGATCTGGTATTAAGAGGATGCTCAGTTACTTGAGGCCACAGCTCACAGGTACCGATAGTCACTTAGTAGGGACCAAGAGTAATAGTTCTTCAGGAAACAATGATTGCCATAACAATCGCTGTGCCCATACTACTGCATGAGATACAGTGGATCTCCGTCCTGAAGGATGGAGACTCCAGCTGTAGCCCGTGACCTTGAGCAAGCTGCTAACTTCTTGGTGGTTTTCAGTGGAGAGAATAATAGCATATATATATATATATATATATATATATATATATATATATGTATATAAATATTTGGTTTCTCAAGGTAGGCTCTCACTCTGGTCCAGGGTGGCCTCTAACTCACAGCGATCCTCCTACCTCTGCCTCCCGAGTACTGGGATTAAAGGTGTGCGCCACCACGCCCAGCTTATTGTTTTGCATGTTTTATGAGAGAGACAGAGAGAGCATTGGCACACCAGGGCCTCCAGCCACTGCAGTCAAACTCCAGAACCACGCGCCATCTTGTATGCATGTACAACCTTGCACCCTCGTGCGTCTGACTCACGTGGGATCTGGAGAGTTGAACATAGATCCTTGGGATTTGCAGGCAAGCACCTTAGTCGCTAAGCCGTCTCTCCAGCCCAGAATTCCTGTCTTAATGCTGCTATGAGAACATGAGAGAGCAAGAGAGCATACTTGTACGCTTGGGTACCATGTACACGTGGTAACAGCTGTGACAGCATCTGGATCTGAGGCACTGGGGCAGTGAACCTGGTGGCCTGTGGCTCACTGGTTAACGATAACTACCCAGATACAGGATAAAATCCAGCTTAAACAGGAGGTGTGGGAGAGAAGGCAAACTAATGACCATATTATGATTAGATCCCAAATTCATTTCTATTTTGAAATTTTGGGGACAGAGATACAGAAAAGGTAAGACAGATTGGAACAAAAAGTAACTGAATGAGTCTAGCTTGGATGTAGGCACACATCTCTGCGGCACAGACCCAGGAAGCATGGCTCCGCCCCGTGGCTGGCATTTCTACACAGGTCTCCAGGAAGCCCCTTTGTGTTCTCCCTGTACCTAGTATGTGGTAAGATCCTGTCCACCAGAGAGATTTAAAGATACAAGATTCGCTGAAGATTTGATGCTGGTATAGATATCTGGACCAGATGACATCTTCCACTCCTCAGATATTTATGTGGTATTTCTACTGCCCCAGATCTGCACCAGGGCTATAGTTATAAGCATGTCTATCTGTTCTAGGAGCTCAGAGACTCACAGGGTTACAGCCTAGGAAGGGAAACAGCATCACAGGAGGGACTGATGGCAACATGAAAACAGTCAAGGGGAACACTCTGAGTGAGGGCTTGAACGGCAAAGCCGACATGGTCTGTGGGATCAAGGCTGTGTATAGTGACGGACATTTCAGGCATGAAGAGAGCCAGGAGTAAGAGCAGCTGAGCTTGAGGAAGGACCACAGTCCGGCTGGAAAGACCAGAGAGGAGAAAGTATGTGTGTGTGTGTGTGTGTGTGTGTGTGTGTGTGTGTGTGGCAGGACTGGAGGGGAAGAGGGGAGGGCTAGCCATAAACTGCAAAGTAGAAAACTTGGCATCCAGGGTTAGTTGCTCTGGAGACTGGAAGTGCCAGCCAGCGGGCACTTTTATATGCAGACGTGGAGAGGGTGGGAGAGATGCATCCTGTCCCCATGGCTGGGTCTCAGTCGCACTGATGTGCTGGCTATCAAGCTGGGGGTGTGGATCAGACACTCTGAATGGGGTGTAGGGACCCACAGCGAATGCCAGTGGCCATGGGTCGGAGGAAGGCTTCAAAACAAGGAAGGTCTGTGTCGAGAGGCCCGGGGCTTCCTAGTGGCGCCTAGGGGCCTTGTATTCCATAACCTGTCAAGAGTTCTGCTTGGGTGTTTTCAGTCTCTCGTGTCTGCACGTGAACTTTACCTTCTTGGTCCCCAAGACCTCTGAGGGAGCCTGAGAAAGTGGTGCCTGCTGGCCCTTACCATGGTCACCCAGACAATTAACACAATGCGTGTCGTGGGGAAGGAGGCAGGAGACTCGTTCAGGCATGTGGGTGTGGAGAACATGGTGTGGCTGCGTCTCCAGTAGTGATCATCAGTTAAGTCCTGGCATCCTTGGAAGGCTCTGTTTGTGTGTGTGTGTGTGTGTGTGTGTGTGTGTATGTGTGCATGCACATGCATGGATAGTTATGTGTGCACATGTGCACTTGAAGGCAGGAGGTCAACATTGGATATCCTCCTCAATCACTCTCTATATTATTATTATTGGGTTTTCAAGGTAGGGTCTCACTCTAGCCCAGGCTGACCTGGAATTCACTATGGAGTCTCAGGGTGGCCTCGAACTCATGGCAATCCTCCTACCTCTGCCTCCCGAGTGCTGGGATTAAAGGCGTGTGCCACCATGCCTGGCTTTTTTTTTTTTTTTTTGAGGTGGGGTCTCACTCTAGCTCAGGCTGACCTGGAATTCACTATGGAGTCTCAGGGTGGCCTCGAACTCACGGCGATCCTCCTACCTCTGCCTCCCGAGAGCTGGGATTAAAGGCGTGCGCCACCGCGCCCGGCTTCTATATTATTTTCAAGACGGGGTCTCTCACTGAACATGGAGCTAATTCTGCTAGTCTTGCCAGCCAGCAAACCCCAGGGATCCCATCTCCACCTCCCCGGAGCCACTGCCGTGTCTGGCTTTTCCACTGGTGTTGCAAGCGCTCTGCACACTGAGCCATCTCCCCTGCCCCAGATTTCATTTGGCAGGTGTGCGTGTGTGTGCGCGTGTGTGCGCGCACGTGTGTGTTACACTATTCCCTTTCTCTGCTGTGATATCTTTGTCTATGGGAAGGATCCCGTGCGTCCGAAGTCAGAGCGCCAGGGCCACCTGGCTTTCTGGCAGCCTGGCTCGGAACCAGGGAGCCAGAAGGACAGACGTGGACTTGGGAAAAGTTGCCGCGCTTGCGTCTCTTCTGCATTCTCCATGCTTCCTGCTGGCGGTGTGAACGAATAATGAAACCTCTGAAAAGAAAGGTGGTGTGAGGGACGGAGGACGCACGGTGTGTCCTTGAAAATTCGACATCATTAGCCGTGGGTCCAAGCGGGAGGCGCTGTGCTCTCCTTCACCCGGCGGTACACCCCACCGTGAGATTTCTTTTCTCGAAACACCGAACAGAGTGTCCTGACACCTCTAGACGTTGGTGTGCTTAGGGAACCTGCTAGGTGCAGCAACAAGGAAAGGGACTTACGTCATCTCCCATACCACCCCCAAAGCTGTGTCCTACAAAATGACACACATGCACCCCTAACTGTGCCCTGTGCCTTCTGAGGAAACAGCATAGCAGATTCTTTTGTTTGTTCGTTTTTTGTTTTACGAGGTAGGGTCTCACTCTAGCCAAGGCTGACCTGGAATTCACTATGGAGTCTCAGGGTGGCCTCGAACTCATGGTGATCCTCCTACCTCTGCCTCCTGAGTGCTGGGATTAAAGGCGTGCGCCACCACGCCTGGCCAGCACAGCAGATTTTTATCCCCCTGTACAGTTTTGTTCATTTTTTATTTATTTATTTGAGAGTGACAGACAGACAGAAAGACAGATAGAGGGAGAGAGAGAGAATGGGCACACCAGGGCTTCCAGCCTCTGCAAACGAACTCCAGACGCGTGCACCCCTTGTGCATCTGGCTAACGTGGGACCTGGGGAACCGAGCCTCGAACCGGGGTCCTTAGGCTTCACAGGCAAGCGCTTAACCGCTAAGCCATCTCTCCAGCCCCCCCCCACCCCCGTGTACAGTTTAACTGCAAACTTTCCTGTTGGATAGCTAAATGATGTAAGTCGACCTAAATTGTCTGGGTAGAAGAAATTATATTTTAAGATGCATAGAAAGTGGAAAAGATCAGGAGGAAAACCAGACATTTGGGTTTTAGGTTCTCCGCCGTCGTACCGTGCCTTCGGCTCTCTTAGGGATTACTCAGCCATTGCTGACAAGGTCAAGAGCTAGTCCAAGCTAACGTGTCTGCCCAGCGCTGGCACGCACACAGCAACTGAACACCAGAGAAGGTGTTCAGTTAGAGAGCAAGTTCCCAGTGTTTGTTGCTCTGGAAGCAAAAGTTCAAGTGTACAAGAAGAGATCTGAGCCGGGCGTGGTGGCGCACGCCTTTAATCCCAGCACTCGGGAGGCAGAGGTAGGAGGATTGCAGTGAGTTCAAGGCCACCCTGAGACTACATAGCAAATTCCAGGTCAGCCTGGGCTAGAGTGAGACCCTACCTCGAAAAAAACCAAAAAAAAAAAAAAAAAAAAGAAGAGATCTGGTCATGAAGGCACATGCCTGTCAACCCAGCAGTCAGGAAACTGAGGCAGAAGGATTGCTATGAGTTCAAGGCTAGCCTGTTTTACAGAATGAGATCCTGCCTCATTTATTTATTTATTTATTTTTTGAAGTAGGGTTTCACTCTAGCTCAGGCTGACCTGGAACTCACTATGTAGTCTCAGGGTGGCCTTGAACTCATGTCAATCTTCCTACCTCTGCCTCCTGGCCTGCCTCAATTTTTTTTTTTTTTTAATTCTAAGAAGGGTGTGTAGGCCATGCCTATAATCCAAAAACTTAGCAAGGTTAGGCAAAAGGATCATGAATTTGAGTCCAGCCAGGACTGTGTCGTAAGCTCTTGTCTCCCCCCCCACCCATGAAAAGAAAATTCCCCAAATAAATAAAACAAAACAAAACAAAACCCAAAACTACCCAGGAAGGAACTAACTCTTGCTATCTACCCATTTACTCAAAAGTTTGCACAGATACATTACCCAGAGTCCTCCAGGGTTCGGCTTTGCTCTAGGGAAGAGCCCGTATAGGAGTATAAGATGAGATTTGAGGGTTGCTGAGATGGCTTAGTGGTTAAGGCATTTGCCTGAGAAGTGTAAGGACCCAAGTTCAATTCCCCAGAAGCCATGTAAGCCAGATGCACATGCATATGAAGTTTCTTTGCAGTGGCTAGAGGTCCTGACATGCCTATTCTCTCTCTCTCTATCTCTTTCTCTCTCAATAGATAAGTGAATAAAGACAAAATAAAAATATTTTTTTTTAAAAAAAGAAGGGATTTGCTGGGCATAGTGGCACATGCCTTTAATCCCAGCCCTCGGGAGGCAGAGATAGGAGGATTGCTGTGAGCTCAAGGCCACCCTGAGACTACAGAGTGAATTTCAGGTCAGCCTGGATAAAGCGAGACCCTACCTTAAAAAACAAAAACAAACAAAAAAAGATTTGAACAAAATCCAGTGAAATTGGGGAGATGGCACAGGGGTGAGAAGTTGGTAAATTGGGTTCAGGTCTCCAGCACCCACGAAAAGCTGAACACAGTAAAATCTGTAAGCTTGTGCAAACCCAGCCCTCCCCATGAAATGGGAGGCGGAGAGAGAATCCGTGGAAACTACATGCAAATTAGCCTGGCAAATGAAGTGGCCAACAACAAGAGACTACCCCTCAAACAAGGTGGCAGAGAGAGGAGGTCAGACACACCCCTGATGTCCTCTGAAGTCCACACATGTGCCATGGCACCTGCATACACACACACACACACACACACACACAGAGAGAGAGAGAGAGAGAGAGAGAGAGAGATTTTTAAAAATAAGGAAATAAAACGAGTCCTCAAATGGCACAGAATCTTGAGGCGTTCACTGTCAGTGCTGTGTGTTTAAGGGAGACTGGTGCTTATTTTCACGCAGGTTCTGCCAGTAAAAATCCCCTGGGGTCTCTGAAATCCCCCCACCATTGTTTGATGTTGAGTACGTATCTTGTTCCTTCTCTCATCCCGAGAAGCTGCTCTGGGTTCCCTGAGTCCGTGTCACCTGGGGAACTGCCACCGCATCCCCTCATTGTCTCTGAGCGTTCTGTACATCTTCTGTTTGAGGATCGCAGCGCAGCGGGCGATACCAATGCCGCAGCCATGCCAAGGTCGCTGCTGGTGAGGACCAGCGGGCCAGCGTCCTGAACGCGCAAGGCAGACTTTTGCCGCCTTGTTTGTAAGAGCAGGCAATGCGATCGCTGTTTTCTCGCTGATGGCCTTTTAGGGTGTTATAAGGACACAGTGGAAATGCAAGTCAGCTTATACAAGGCGTTTAGCTGGTTAATGTTGTCTCAAAGCATCCAATTGTAAAAACAGAGACACTAATGATTGGCCAAAGATGAGTTGCCTTTTTTTCTTTCCTTCTTTCTCTTTCTTTCCTTCCTTCTTTCTTTTTTTCTTTTTTTCTTTCTTTCTTTCTTTCTTTCTTTCTTTCTTTCTTTCTTTCTTTCTTTCTTTCTTTCTTTCTTTTTCTTTTTCTTTTTTTTTGCTTTGCAGGGCAATACAAGTCACATTTGTCCAGGTGCTAAGCACCTTAGGAACCCAGCAAGGTGAACTTAGGGCTGATGTCTGTCACGGGACCGTGCATGAGGAAGTGACATTGGGCAACCTAGGAGCAGAACCTCGAGGCCTTCTGGGAAGTGGAACCTAGACAGACAAACACATCGGGTCCCTTCCTCCAAAGCAGTCACCCATCACTGGGCATATATATATATATTTGAGAGCCACAGACAAAGAAAGAGGCAGATAGAGAGAGAGAGAATGGGTGCGCCAGGGCCTCCAGCCACTGCAGACGAACTCCCGACGCGTGCGCCCCCTTGTGCATCTGGCTAACGTGGGACCTGGGGAACCGAGCCTCGAACTGGGGTCCTTAGGCTTCACAGGCAAGCACTTAACCGCTAAGCCATCTCTCCAGCCCTCTTGAGTCATCTTTGATAAAGGTTCCCAAAGAAAAGTTCCAGAAGTTTTTTTTTTTTTTTTTAAAGTAACTATAGTCTTACTTGGTAAATTTTAACCTTTTAAAATTTGTCCGAGTTGAACAATTGGACTTATTTCATGTGCTTTCGTCTGTTTATTTTCGTTTGTTTATTTCTCGTCTGTTTATTTTCGTTTGTTTATTTCTTCCTCTCTTTCTCTTTTCCCTCTTCTCTTTCCCCTTCTTCCCTCTCATCTTTCATTTACTCCTCTCCTCCTTTCTTCCTCTCTTCTTTCTTCCTTCCTCCCTCGCTCACCTCTTTCTTTTATTCCTTTCTGTCTGCAAACGGCCTGTAGGCCTAGGCACACGTCAGGATCATGCATGGAGCCCTTCGGTAAGTCCCGGTGTTGCTGGCCAATTCCTTCCTGAGTTAGGGTCGCTAGAGAGAAGACTTGGCCATGGCTGCTTACAGAGACTTACGGGTGATCCTGGCATATAGCCAAGGACAAGCACGTGAGCTTGGGCCGGAAGATGGCTCAGTAGGTAAGGTGATTTCCCCGCAAGCATGCAGAACCGAGTTGGATCTGCAAAACCTGCGTGAAATGTTGGGTGTGCTGATGTCACATACAACCTTGGCTTTGAAGGTCCCTGCAGTTCCACTGGCCAGCAAATACAGCCTGGCCAATGCGAGACCTGGTCTCAAAAAGTGGATGCTGGTGTGTGTGTGGGGGGGGAGGCTGCAGAGATGGCTTAGCAGTTAAGGCACTTGCCTGCAAAGCCAAAGGACCTCGGTTCAATTCCCCAGGACCCACATCAGCCAGATGCACAAGGGGGCACATGCGTCTGGAGTTCGTTTGCAGTGGCTGGAGGCCCTGGTTCTCCCATTCTCTCTCTGTCTCTCTCTCTCTCTCTGCCTCTTCCCCCTCTCAAATAAATAAATAAAGTATTTTTTAAAAAGCGGATACTGTTCCTGAGGAATGACACCTGAGGTTGGCCTCTGGCCTCCATCTGCACATGCAGCTGCACACGCACGCACACCCACACATACCCACACATACAGATATACATAAAAAAATATGACTTGACCTCTTGTACTTACGTTAGGAGAAGAAGGTTTTTCATAAAAAATACTACCTTGAGAACATCTTATTAAAATCAATTAATATGTGAAAACCTGATCCAGAAAACTTGCCAAGTACTCATCTCTTTTGAGGTGAACGTTATGCTATGTGTAACTTTTTGCTGCTTGGTTGGGTAAGCATAAAGTGTTACTAAGATTCAAACTGGACTCGTAATGGTCCGTGTTGGGAATTGAACAGGGCGCTAATAGGGCGATGAAAAGGGCATTCAGCAGGCTGGGTTACAGCAATCCACAGCCGCTCTCGGCCCCTCTGCACAAGTTCCTTGAAGGATATGATGTGCATGGAAGGTTGCAGGCTCCTAGCTGGACTTGGGCCCCAAACACCGGTTCCCATTGCAATGTGATTCTCGGCTGGAGCGTGAAACCCACGGTGGATGCTCATCCTGAGGCCCATCGGAGCTTCTGGTCATTGTCTCAAATCATGGCGACATCCAGACAGCTACATGAAGGCGGGGGAGGAAGGGGAACTGGGAAAAGGAAAACAAAAGCACCAGGTAGAAGGTTCCAAGGAGCCGTGGGCTTTCCCAAGAAGCAGGTCCCTGGCTCGGTGGTCTGCCTTTGCTGCTGGGGGGGGGGGGGGGGCACTGGAGCAGAAAAGAAGCGCTTTCCAGCCCTGTGGGCCACTGGGGTTGTACAAGCCCACAGCGGTGTCCTGAGGGCGTTTGTCACCCGCAGATGACAACTCAGGTGGGTGGAGACCGTTTCTGCAAAATGCTGCATGTTTGTTTTTATATTGAAGCTGCTTATTTCATCTTAATTCAGGCGTCTGTTTTCTGCAAGTACCGTTCTTGTCCTCCTTAGTGCTAACGCAGTTCCTAGCCCACACTAGGTGACAAATCATGCCTTATAATGCATGCAGACTACAGTATTACATTCAGTGGCCTATGAGGCCATATGAACAAGTAATATTTTACACGCCATGCTACAGAAGTTCAAGAAAGAAATAGTTCTGTGACTTAGATGGACAGGAAAATCTTCCTAGAGAATGTGGGCTTGAGGTAGACCCTTCCTCAGATCAATTTTGGATTGACATAAAGGAAATCTGGCCTATTTCCCAGTGTGTACACTCTTGAGGTGTAGCAGGGGAGAGATACTTTTTATTTATTTATTTATTTATTTATTTGAGAGCGATAGACACAGAGAGAAAGACAGATAGAGGGAGAGAGAGAGAATGGGCACGCCAGGGCTTCCAGCCACTGCAAACGAACTCCAGATGTGTGCGCCCCCTTGTGCATCTGGCTAACGTGGGACCTGGGGAACCGAGCCTTGAACCGGGGTCCTTAGGCTTCACAGACAAGCGCTTAACGGCTAAGCCATCTCTACAGCCCGAGATACTTTTTATTATACAACTGTGATAGGGCTGTTAGGGGCGAAGGTGTAATAATTACATGGACTGATTGAACCTTCACGGAATATGTATGACAGACAATGGCAGGAAAATAATCTTACAGCTGTGCGAAGTCCTCACGTATGAAAAGTAAAATTATCAAGCATATAAGAATCAAATGGGATAGTCAGTAACTTGGTGAAATGTTTCCTGAAAGCATGTCAGGAGCGGAAGAAAGGGCAAGGAAGGGTAAGGTTGAATGTAGTCACGAGATGCTTAGAATCATCCAGAGAAACGTGTTTTTACCTTGGCTTATAGCCTCATAGAAGGTCAGGGCAGTGTCGACATAATGAATAAATTATCCTTAAATATTCTGTGTGGTGTTTTTGCATGTGCATAGTACATGGTGTGATGTGTAGTGTGTGTGTGTGTGTGTGTGTGTGTATGTGTGTGTATGTGTGTGTGCGCGTGCACGCGTGTATTTGTATAGGTGAGTCACAAATCATGTGACCATCAACTGGAAGTCTGTCCAAGGGCCACCCTTGGTCAATATGTAGGGCATTCAGAGGCACAATTAATTTCTCTCCAAGAGAAGTAGCCATACCTGAAGAGCTTAGGGAAGGAAACATTGAACATCGTGAAACCCATTTATCTCAGAAAGGAAGGGAGCGAAAAATGCAAACTATAAACCAACTGAAGTGAGTTTCTTTTGAAGTTGAAGGGTTGTATTGTTTTTTATATAATCATATAATGTGTTAATCGGAGGATAACGGAAAAATAGGAGAGAGAAAAATACCTTTGTGTCACTGTGTCCAAGAAAGCACTTCTAAATTCTTGCTTGGTGCATGAAGTTAAAATGCCACGTTCACCATTAAGCCTCCAACAACTTGCTTCAGTAAACATGTTACTCATTCTCCGTCTCATCGCTTCTTTTTTTTAAATTTTTATTTACTTGAGAGCGATAGACACAGAGAGAAAGACAGATAGAGGGAGAGAGAGAGAATGGGCGCGCCAGGGCTTCCAGCCTCTGCAAATGAACTCCAGACGCGTGCACCCCCTTGTGCATCTGGCTAACGTGGGACCTGGGCAACCGAGCCTCGAACCGGGGTCCTTAGGCTTCACAGGCAAGTGCTTAACTGCTAAGCCATCTCTCCAGCCCTCATCGCTTCTTTTGCTGTCTTAACTCTCCAAGTGGGGTCAACAAGAAGACAAAGTTATTTTGACTTAATATCTGGCTCTCTTAGGACCAGATTATTAGAAATTTTATGTTAAGTATTAAATACTGTGGATTGCTTACAGAAGAAAAGTGTTTTTAAATAAAAATTAGTGCTTTAGATGATTGCAGATGATTGACCGGCAGCGGGCTTATGACTTTGGGACAGATCTTGCTTATTTAATATCCATCCACACCTCCCTGACACCAGAGAATTGACAAGTACAGTACAGGGTCCTCCACCCAACACCTTTGCTCTCATTATACCCTGGGCAGTGGCAAAAAGAAGTCATATGAGTAAGAAGTTTCTAGAAAGTCTAGGGATAGGGAAAGGAGTTCTGGACCGGGCAAAGGCGAGGTCAAGTCTGAGATAGTGTGCTGACTGGAGCCGAGAGAGGTTCCACCTGACACACTTCAGTGACACTTAGGAGACAGATAAAGAAACTCACAGCGCGAACACCCAGCTGCCTTGCCAACTCCGAGGTGGCATCAGCTAACAGGGCATTTCCCAGGTGCATTGCGTCGCCCGGGACTGGAACCCTGCAGTAGAGTAACCTGCCCTCTGTGCGTACCATGCCGAACACACGCTTCTGTCCTTCACGTGTCGCGCCTGATTACCTGTCCAGGATCAGGAGTCTGTCTCTGCCCAGTCAGTCGGGACCTCCTTGAGGCCAGGAACCAGCGCTGACCAGGTTGCGTCATAATTTGAGCAAAGAGCATTAGCTTAGGAGGAGAAATGAAAGGCAAGATAATAGACTTTAGAAGAGGAATGAATCCTTTTGCCCTAAGAGGTGGCAAGAATTAAGCTGAACTTGAGCCGGGCGTGGTGGCGCACCCCTTTAATCCCAGCACTCGGGAGGCAGAGGTAGGAGGATCGCCGTGAGTTAGAGGCCACCCTGAGACTCCATAGTGAATTCCAGGCCAGCCTGGGCCAAAGCGAGACCCTACCTTGAAAAACTAAAAACACAACAAAAAAATATTATGCTGAACTTGGGGTATGTCTTGGACATGACTTAGTAGGACTTGAGTCACCAAGCCACGCCCCGACACGCAAGTACCCAACCCACACTCCACACTCAGGTGCGGGAAAAGCATGTTTAAACGCTTTTCCGCTGGCCACTTGCCTCCCGAGTGCTTTCTGTCCCTTGTCACTTGGACTGGACTTAGAACGGCCCAGGGGGCCATAGAGGCACACCCCTAGGTATGTCTGCAAGAATATTCCCCGAGGTTTAACTGAGGGGGAATACCCACCCTGGTTGGGGGTGGCACCATCCCATGAGCAAGGTACCCTCGAAAGGATAAAGAAAAGAAAGGAGAAAGCCAGGAAAGGTATGTGTGTGTGGGGGGGGGGGAGGCTGTTGGTACCGCAAATGAACTCCATGTGCAAGCACTGTTTTGTGCATCTGACACGGGCATTGGGGAATTGAACCTGGGCCAGCAGGCTTTGCAGGCAAGTACCTTTAGCCCCAGAACCATCTCCTCGGCCTTCACCTTATTGTTTGAGCCAGAGCCTCTGATTTGCTCGATCAGCTAGCAGGTGACCCCAGGATCCCCTGTTCACCTCCAGCACTGGGATGACAGGAGTGTGCCCCCAAGCCTGGCTTTTATGGGGGCGCTGGGGATGTGTACTCAGGTCCTCAGACTTGCATGGCAAGCACTCTATCCACTGAACGACCTCCCCAGTCCCTGTTACAGTTAGACAATTGCCCACACCCATGAGATCATTTAAGATGGGGAAGACTTACTCCCTGTGCGCAGAAAGGCCTTCTGAACCTTTGTCATTAAATTATCCCAAGTACACCATCACTGTATTTCATTTTCTTGGTTTTTCGAGGTAGGGTCTCACTCTGGCCCAGGCTGACCTGGAATTCACTCTGGAGTCTCAGGGTGGCCTCGAACTCACGGCGATCCTCCTACCTCTGCCTCCCGAGTGCTGGGATTAAAGGCGTGCGCCACCACACCTGGCATACATGATCACTTTAAAAAAATTTGCCATTGTGGGTTAATTTTGCCTTTTCAAAATTACATCAGAGGCTGTAGAGATAGCTCAGGATTAAGGACACTTGCTTGCAAAGCCTGACAGCCTATGTTCAATTCCTCAGTACCCACATAAAGCCAGATGCATAAAGTGGCACATGCATCTGGAATTCATTTACAGTGGCAGGAGGCCTCTCTCTCTCTCTCTCCTTTCTCTTCTTGCAATTAAATACGTAAAATATTTTTTAAAAAATATGTAAGAATGTTGCAGTACATATTATTTCATATCTACTGTCTTAATTTTTTTCTATTTTTGTTTGTTTGTGTGCTTGTGTCTCTCTCTCTCCGTGTGTGTGTACAGCATACATGTGGAGGTCAGAGGTCAACTTTGAGGTTTTTTTTCTCTTCTCCTCTCTCCTTTCTGAGACAGGGTGTCTCTCGGCCACTGCTGCTTCCCATAGGCACGTGGGGATTGTAGACAAGCGTATCACTTCGTATCTGGCATTACACGGTGCTGAGGCTGATCTCAGGTTGTCAGAAGCCTTCCAGGAAGTTACTTGCACCACTGAGCCATCACCCAGCCCATATCTAGTTTCTTTCATGTAGCTCTTCGTTGGTGAGAGTCACCCAAATCGTTGCCTGGAACAATCACTTATTCCCTGTCTTGTTGGAAAGTGGTATTTAGGATATCCTATAATTTGTTTATCTGCTCCGCCTCCAGTGTTTCTTACTTGAACTAAAATTTGATTATTTCTACTTCATCACATGTAGTGGAAACATCAAAATTACATGTTGAAAATGTGATGTTATAAGTATGAGGCAGAATGCATAATGAAATGATTGATGGTTACCGTCTCTACAGAACTATAGAACGAGACATGCATGTGCCTTCCATTGGCCATCAAGAGAACATTGTTTAATAGCACTTAACTCAAAAACACAAACTACCATGCCAGACTTATAAATGGGTAAATTCTTTTGAGCAAAATAATGGGCCCCAAAGCACATTTCGAATTAAGAACATAGTCAAATGGAAACTATATAGCAGGTTTCATTTTTCATACACACACAGACTCACACTCACCGACGGACCGTGAACTTCCCTAGAGTCACTCTGGGGATGGGAGTGTGGTGTTGCCCGTAGCCTCAAGGGCTTGTCAAGGAACCCCCCCACCTACCCCCCAAGCTCCGAAGCCTTGCTGGAAGAGGCACGTGGCTGGGGCCAGGCCCTGGGGCTGGTTAGGCTACCCTGGGCGGGTATTGACAGCTAGTTCTCTCTTCTTGTTCTCTCTCCCTCCCTCCTTTTCTCGCTCTCTCTTTCCCTCCCGCTGCTATGTGAAGATCTGAGCCAGCAAGCTTTCCCACCATGAGGAAAGCTCCCCTTTGGAACCAAGGGCCTGAACCAAGCGCTCTCCTCTCAGAACCTGCTTCAGCTTAGGGGCTTTGTCCCAGAAACAAGAAGGGGGCTTCTAAGGGGGGCTGGCGACAATGAGGCATTTGGGGAGCACGATGAGATAAGTTCCCAATTTCCCTCCACACAGAGTACTTGGTATTTCTTTAAATCAAACCTAGTTGTGCTTTAATTTAATATATTTAACCCCATGTCAAAGAGACGTGACGTAAGCAGTGAGGATCTAGCAGCTCCATGAAATCTGTTCTTTGTTCTTTTTAAAATGTATTTAAAAATATTTTATTTGTTTGAGAGAGAGAGAGAAAGAGAAAAAGTGGCAGATATATAGAGAGAATGGGCGTGCCAGGGCCTCCAGCCATTGCAAACGAACTCCAGACACATGTACCACCTTGTGCATATGGCTTACGTGGGTCCTGGGAATTGAACCTGGGTCCTTGGGCTTTGCAGGCAAACGCCTTAACCTCTTAAGCCATGTCTCCAGCCCTGTTTTTTTTGTTGTTCTTGATCAATTTGAGGCCATAGTTTGAGAAATATTTCAGTTCAGAGATGTTTCCTACATGGATTTCCTAAGGACATCTTGTCAATGACACTACTTTTAAAGAATTATCTTCCCTGCTCCAATTCTCCAAAACAAATACTTCAAAATGATGCTAAGCTGGAGGAAGACCACAGAGATAGAAAAACTCAGCTTAATTCTGCTCTCTCTGCGCGCACACATTCTCCAACTAAATATCAACTACTCGCTCACAATTTTCTTTTTTCTTCTGACCAGCAAAGCCCAGAGATCCTCCTGTCTCTGCCCCACTCTGGCTTGGGTTGCAGGGTTGTGTGTCCCCTCCCAGCTTTCCAAGTGGGTGCTGAGGGTAACACTCACGTCCTCATGCTTGGGAAGCAAGGAACCTTGCCCTAGCCCCTCACTCACAATTCCTCATTTACCATCTCTGTCAGCATGTAGTCATGAAAGCAGCCCAGAGTATCTGAAAGCATCTTGTTTCTATTTGCCTATCTCTGTGTTATCACTATCTGAGGAGAAAGTGTTGCTTAACCTATCGATGACATCATCATTTATCAATGTTTAAAAAGCCCTGGCTCATTGTTGTTAAACTCCATGATGTGGAAATGGTGATTTTTGCTGGTAGCAATGACGTGTTAAAGAAAGTGTTTTCCCCTTGTATCCTGAATGGTGGTTACATCTCACTTTCACATTGATTACTCTTTCCTTTTTAACATTTAAAAATTTTTATTCAGTTAGTTAATTTGTTTTTTCAAGGTAGGATTTCACTGTAGTTCAGGCTGACCTAGAATTCACAATGGAGTCTCAGGGTGGCCTTGAACTCACAGCAATCCTCCTACCTCTGCCTCCCGAGTGCTGGGATTAAAGGTGTGTACCACCACACCCAGCTTAATTTCTTTTTTAAAATTCCTTTAGAGAGAAACAGACACAGAGAGAGAAAGAGATAGAGGAGAGGCAGAAAATTGGTGTGCCAGGACCTCAGGCCCTGCAATCGAACTCCAGATACTTGCGCCACCTAGCGGGCATGTGCGACCTTGCATTTGCCTCACCTTTGTGTGTCTGGCTAACATGGGATCTGGAGAGCGAGGGAGAAAGAAAGAACAAGAGAGAGGGGGGAGGGAAGAATGGGCTTGCTAGGGCTTTCAACTTTTGCAAAAGATCCCTAGATGCATGTGCCACCTTGTGCACCTGGCATACGTAGGTACTGGGGAATTGAACCTGGGTCCTTTCACTTCACAGGCAAACACCTTAACTGCTAAGTCAGTTCTCCAGCCCTGATAACTTTTTCTATCAGGAACCATTTGACAACCTCCTCCTCTTTATTTCCACTTTATGGTGTCATTTAAGTCAAAACACTCATCCTCACGCTCAAGCACAACTCTATTCCCAAAGATCCTCCCATCAATGCCCACCTTGCCCTCACAGTTGGGAGTGTGAGCTGAGTGAGGCTCCCTGTGAGGCTCCCTTTGCTCCTGCCTGTCCTGGAAGCCGAAGACTGACTGAAACAGTTGTAATTAGACCCAAAGAATCGCAACTTATCTGGGGTTGTTGTTCATTGTAACTAGTCTCAACCAGGAAATCAAAAATAAACCTCTATTATGAAAAGACACAGTTGCTCCCTTCCTCCTCAGTTTAGACTTCTAAATATGTTAAACGGAAAATTCCAGAAATAAACATTTCCTAATGCTTTTTCTGTGGCACTGTGGATCAAACCCAGGGCTTCACATATATTAGGCAAATACTTTTTCATTCAGCTGTGACCAAGCCCACAATTCACATTCTAAGTGTGTTTCATTCTAGCATATTGTTGGAATTGTTCTTTGTTGTAATCAGTTTATTATTCATTGTTATACATTGTAACTTATAAATTAAACTTTGACATAGAAATATATGGGGGAAAGCATGAGCTATAAGGAATATGGCATTATTTTTAACTCAGGGCATCCCCTTTGGGACAAAAGAGGCCAGTCCTGTGCATCTTTTTTTATATTTTTTATTTATTTATTTATTTATTTGACAGAGAAAGAGGGGGAAAGAGAGAGAAAGAGGGAGAGAGAAAGAAAGAGAGAGAATGGGCATGCCAGGGCCTCCAGCCACTGCAAACAAACTTCAGATGCATGTGCCCCCTTGTGCATCTGGCTGGCTAATGTGGGTTCTGGGGAACAGAACCTGTGTCCTTTGGCTTTGCAGGCAAACACCTTAACTGCTAAGTCATGCCTCCAGCCTGTTCTGTGCATCTTTAAGCCACCCTCACTAGAAGACAAAACTACAGGAGTATACTGTTGGAGACCTTTTCTTTTTGGTTTGACTTTTCAAAGACAGGATTTTCTTTGGAAGAAAATCTGGCTTCAAAATCATTACATAGGAACTACAAGTGTCCTTGGGTTCCTCCTAACCTCCTGCTCTGGCCTCTGAGCCGCATTGCAGGCGTGCAACGTGTTTGTGGTCTCCTCCTTCTCGCTCACATCTAGATTAAAGCTTAGAGGGAAAAGCTGAGAATATCTTATTCCTGACTCGGTGACAGCCCAACCATACGGCCAACAATAGAGCACGTATCTATTTGTGCATTTATGAAACTAGGAATACCAGATCCGTTAGGTACTAGCCGGTTTCCCATCACTGTAACAGACACCCGAGATAATCCCACGTAAAAACGAGGAACTCACTCTGTAGGTTAGATTGCAACTTGCAACGACCCTGCCTCAGCCTCCCGGTAGCTGGGGTTTCAGGCTTGGGCCATTAGGCTGCACTGGCTGTGGCTAGTCTCCTGTTGTTCACGTGAGTGTATGTGCGCGCATGGGCGCACACTTGGCAAATGTGGAGGACAGAAGGCAACCTCTAGCGTGTTTCCTCAAGTGTCACCCACTGTTTCTGGGACAGAGTCACCCATTGTTCTGGGGCTCACCAAAGCGGGCTCGGCCGGCAGGCCATTGAGCCTGTTCCCGCCTCCGCAGCGCCCGGATTCCAAGCGCACAGCCACACAGCCCAGCACGGTGTTCCGGGGGTCGAACTCGGGTCCTCAGGCTCGAGAGGCAAATGCTGGGTTCTCTGAACTTCCTCTCCAGCCCCATTGCTATGTTATTGATAACAAATAGTCAAGGCAGTCAGTTGGCTTACTTACTGTGGTGTTTAGTACACTTGAACAGAGTAAGTGAGAGCTCGACTCTGTGTTTGGGTTATTCTTGGTCCAGTGGGTGTTGTGGTCCACTCTAACGTCCACTTTCCCTTGTGTCCACTAGAAATCCTAATGGCACAGTGGCCTCAGTGCCCGCCACCTCCCACTCTTCTTGTCCCCCCTCCAGTGAGCATGAGCCCCATTTTGGCCACTTGTGGGTGGAAATCGGATGTGTGTTTTGGATTTTACCTTCTAAGTTGATGAGTTGGTTCGGTGGTTCATATTTTCCTCATGGGTCTAGAAGGAAGGTGTAAGGAAATTACTGAGATCCATAAAATATGTATGGTTGTGGAGACTTGGTATAGTGTATGAGAGCTGATAACCGCCTAGGACTAGGCATAACGTATTAACATGTTGGTGACATCTTATCTATTTCATTTTAATTAATTTTCTTTCTTACAACCCCCATATATATATATAGACAACGTACCATGATCATAATCCCTTCCCATACCCGCCTTTTCTTCATCCCCTAATCCTTCTCCACTGAATTCCTTCCTCTTTCCAACTAGTCTCCTATTTTGATATAATCATTTTCTCCTTCCTATTGCATCATTTCCTTTATAAAAAACAACTTCTCATAATTTCTTTTATTATTATTATTATTACTATTAATTTATTTATTTGAGAGAGAGAAAGAGGTAGAGAGAGGCAGAATACGGGTATGCTAAGGCCTTCAGCTGCTGCAAATGAACTCCAGACTTGTGAGCCCCCTTGTGCAAATGCAAAAACACTGCATGCTTGCATCATTGTGCGTCTGGCTTATGTGGGACCTGGAGATTTGAACAGGAGTTCTCAGGCTTTGCAGGCAAATGACTTACCCACTAAGCCATCTCCCCAGCCCATCATTTCTTTTTTTGATACAATTTTATGAGTGCTAAAATGATCACATGGAAAGGGACATAAAATCCCCTGAGAGATGGGGCCACTTCTTGGTGGCTTCACACTGAAATCTGTCCTAATTTCTGCTGTGTCAAAGTGGCAGGAATTAGAATAATCAGTTTTACTGGTCTTTTCTACGACTTCTGCCCAAGGCCAGGTTATAATTATGTGTTGTAATACAATGTAGGTGGTGATAACATAGCCCTTTTATGTTACTTGGGCACTCCTGTCCATCTGTGGGGTGGGCAATACCTCTAGACACTGTTGTACAAATAGGTAAAGACTGGTTGGGGATTACACAGTCTATCAAGAGAAGGCTTTGCAGGTGTCTAGAGTATGTGTGTGCTGTGGTAGGTAATGAATGGCCTATGTACACGTGTGAACAGATGTGTGAGTCATGTGTGTCCATGTACAGGCCAGAGAAGTTTGGCTGCCCTTCTCTGTCACTAAACTGTGCATCTCCTCGAGGTGGACTCTCTGAGCTGCTGCCAGTCAGGGAATCCTGGTGTTGCCATGGTCTCCACCCCTCAGGGACTGAAGTCACAGATGTGCCTGGCCAGGGGTCTCGAGGGTACTTGGCAGCCTCTGACCTGAGAGCCCTTCATCTTTATCAGCAAGCTCTCTTGACCTCCGAGCCATCTCCCCAGCCCTCACTAAGAGCTTTTAAAAACAAACCCTTGCGCTGGAGAGATGGTTCGGTGGGTCAGAGAGCTGGCCCCCAGCATGAGAGCCTGAGTGAGGGGCCCAAGTTGTGGGGGCTGCCAGCCCCCGTGGGAGCAGCTGGGGGTGGCCTCCCCTTCCGCGCCCCAGTCCTGTAGAGAACCCACGGAACTGAGTGAGATTCCTCAGCAAGGCCCGCAGGGGTACCTGGGTGTGGGCAGGTGCGTCTGGACCCACGTCCTGTAGGGAGATCGTCCCAAGGAACAGTGACAGAGGTAGGATCAGTGTGTCTGACATACACACGCGTGCACTGCATACACGCACCCACACGTACCCCACGCATACCCCATATACCCCACACGTGCCCCAACATACACGACACATACCCCACAACACACCACACGTATTCCACAATACCACACACATAGTCCGCAACGCACCACACATACCTCACATGCGCAATCCCAAACACAAGTGAAAAATGAAACCAAACGAAATTCCCACCTGTGACAGGCTTCACAACTAGCCCAAGATGCAAGAGTGTGTGACTGGAGACCTAGGTTGGCTATGAATCCAGCCCAACACAGAAACATAAGCTTGGGGCTGGATAGATCGCTCCATGGTTAAGACACTTGTCTGCAAAGCCTAAGGACCCAGGTTCAGTTCCCCAGGACCCACATAAAGCCAGATGCACAAGGTGGCGCATGCGTCTGGGGTTCATTGGCAATGGCTGGAGGCCCTGATGCGCCCATTCTCTCTCTCTCTCTCTCTCTCTTATCTGCCTCTTTCTGTCTGTCACTCTCTCTCAAGAAATTAAACCTTTTAAAAAGCATACACTTAAATCATCATGATTCTTTCGCAATTTTTTAGTCTCTCCATTGCAATTGGACACACATAACTGTGTGTGAGGTGTGTGTGTGTGTGTGTGTGAATTGTATCACAGAATTTTCTAGAAAAAGTCTATGCCTGTGTTGGAAAACGAGCTGCATTTTCGCTTTTGGCAATGCGGCCCCAGCTTGCAACCCAGCAAATCTTACTTGGGATGAAATCATCTGTTCATTAAACCGAAGTGATTTCAACATTCACCACCTTGCACCGAACCTCCCAGAAAATGAGAAATTAGACCCAAGGGGAGGGAAAAAGGAGAGCAGACAGACATGCACCCACGCAGGCCTTCAGAGAGATCCTGCCCAAGTGCCCAGCTGGGGGAGGCGCTGCTCCCTGCCTGTTGGCAGTTGACGGCCCCCCTCGGGTCCCCCCTTCGCCGGGCCCTGGCCTTGGGAGGCCTCGCTGGGGAGCTTTTCCGGAGCTGCCCGGTGCCCGGTGCCCAGCGCCACGCCGAGGCCCCCCGTGTGCCCACCGCCGCCGCCGCCACCCACCGCCAGGGGACATGGGCCCCAAGAAGGGCCCGGGCGCCCCGCAGGAGCTCGGAGAGGAGGAGGCGGCCCGGACGTGCTGCGGCTGCCGCTTCCCGCTGCTGCTGGCGCTGCTGCAGCTGGCCCTGGGCATCGCGGTGACCGTGCTGGGGTTCCTCATGGCCAGCGTCAGCAGCTCCCTGCTAGTCAGAGACACTCCGTTTTGGGCTGGCATCATTGTAAGCATCTTGCCCACGGGGGGGCATGCCAGGCTGCATGGTGGAGCTCACACTAACACCCCACCCCCACACCCCGGCTGCATGCACCCCAGAGACTTCCCTAACTCCCCTCCGCTTGGTGACCCATGGGGACACTGGGGTCTGTCCACCACCCCCTCCTTGCCAGCTCCGGGATGGGGGTGCATCCCTCCTGCCTGTTGCTCCCAGCACAGCCCCCGGGGGGCGGGGTGCCCTGCCTGGGGCCATGGGGCCGGTCCGCGTCAGGGCCAGCAGTACACAGGCCAGGGGCGCTGAGTCCCCCCCGACCCATTTCCCCAGGCCCCACCCCTGTCCTCGGAGAAGTTGCACGAAGCGAAAGAGCTTCCTCTTGGATGAAAAGGCCGGACGGCGGAAACGTGGAAGTGTGCTGACCTGAGGGTCCGCAGCTCTAGGGACCTGCGCTCTGAGCTGGACATGGGGGTACAGTCAGCACTGCCTTAAGCCGCAGGAGTCCAAAGTGGGCCCAACCCGGGCGCTGGCGGTGCAGGCAATGGGGACTCCACTAATGGACGTGGTGATCCAGGCAGGAGTGCTCAGCGGTTCCCAGGGGGTGCAGACTGCGCCAGAAATCTTTCCTGCTAAGTGGAGATCACTTACTGAACACCTCCTACTGTGTGCCTGCCCTACTAGGGTCTTCCAGATTTTTTTTTTCTAATGCATTGTTCCTTATGAGATAGTTACTTTCTCTTTCTTTCCTTCCTTCCTTCCTTCTTTCTTTCTTTCCTTCCTTCTCCCTCCCTCCCTCCCTCCCTCTCTCTCTCTTTCTTTCTTTCTTTTTCTTTCTTTCTCCCTCCCTCTCTCTCCCTCCCTCCCTCCCTCCTTCCCTCTCTCTCTCTTTTTCTTCTTTCTTTCCTTCCTTCCTCCCTTCTTTCCTTCTTTCTTTCTTTCTTTCTTTCTTTCTTTCTTTCTTTCTTTCTTTCTTTCTTTTTCTTTCTTTCTCCCTCCCTCCCTCTCTCTCTCTCTCCCTCCCTCCCTCCCTCCTTCCCTCTCTCTCTCTTTTTCCTTCCTCCCTCCCTCCCTCCCTCCCTCCCTCCCTCCCTCCCTCCCTCCCTCCCTCCCTCCCTTCTTTCTTTCTTTCTTTCTTTCTTTCTCCAAATGAGACAAGCCAGGCTGGATCCACCCAAGGTTATGACTTGGGATGGTTTTCTACAAGACAGGTTATTTATCTTTCAGTCTCTTCATGGAGATCCCCTGACATATCTGGCTCACAGTTTTAATCTCATATTATATAATGTGGCTTACTGAACTCTTACGTGGGTCATTTCATTTGACTCACAAAACAGTGAGCTTTGAGATGGGAATTATTACACCTCTTTGGACAGGAGGATGCTTGCAAAGAGAAGGTAATGAAGTTTTCAGACCCAGACAGCGAGACTCTTAGAGCCCAGGAGGGGCCAGCCCTGAACTTCTGGTTTCTGGTCCATTACACCATTCCTCGGCTGTCACTGATCACAAGGGTGGTAGGGCACAAAGCCACTCTCCAAGGAATTTGGTGTCAGGGGCAGATCTTCAAGGCGCCTGCTAAATATGCATTAGTGCAGAAATTTTCTAATTAAGATTATATGAATTCACAAATCATTGCAGAGGAATTTAAAACTTTTAATTTGTGTACTAAGAATTCCCATGAAATTATCGTGATTGGAGTTTTCTATTTTAAAAATAGCTTTTCACTAAGATATACTGGGTGTTTTAATCACCTCAATGACTAGCGACACACTCAAGGGGGGAAATATCTGTCCTTGAAAGCAAGAGAAGAGAAAAAGGAAGGGACAGCCTGTCACTGAGTGGCTCTAAGTACCATTTTAAAACGTCTCCTCTTATTTATTTATTTATTGGTTTTTGAGGTATGATCTCACTCTGGTCCAGGCTGACCTAGAATTAACTATGTAGTCTCAGGGTGGCCTTGAAATCACAGCGATCCTCCTGCCTCGGCCTCCCTAGTGCTGGGATGAAAGGCGTGCGCCACCACGCCCGGCAATGTCTCCTATTTTTTATTTCATCTTCAAAATCCCAGTTCCAAGGATGAACCCCTTGTTTTAATGTTTAATGTATAATGCACAAGCCAAGCAATTTCATAAAAGAAACCTCCCGTTTGACACCATGTCCCCAGCTGCCATGGAATCTTACTGGGTGTGGCACCAAGAATACTATATACAGCCTGGGCTGTGTCATTCTGGCTTTCTGTTTTATAACCTAGGATTCGCTTAAGGTCAGCTTGTCACATGTGGCCCTGCTGAGACCCTGTAACCTCAACATTTCTGTCCACAGTGAATCTGTGTAGAGCAGATCACGGAGCAGAGGTGTCTCGGGCCTGGGGAGAGGGTCTCTGAGGAGCCAGGAGGTGGGGGTCAGCTCTTCCCTCAGCAGGGAGAGAGCTGTGGGCTGTGCGTAACGCTCAAACACAGACAGACCCTGGGCTTGTCTGACCACACTGCGGCCGATCACAGGACACGGATGGTGAAGGGCAGGCGTGTAAACACTACACCTGGTGTTTGGTCCCTGCTCAAGCATGATTGGCTGAATAACTCCCTCGGTTTCCATTTCTTGTGGGTGTGTCTTCACATGTGTGCGAGGGCACAAGTGTGTGTGCTTGGAGAGGCCAACGGTTGATTTTGGATTTCTTCCTCATTCATTCTCTACTTTATATTTTTTTTCAATTTTTTTGTTTTAATATGTTATTTATTCGAGAGAGGCGGGACATAGAAGGCCTCCAGCCACAGCAAACAAACTCCAGATGTGTGCACCACCTTGTGCACCTGGCTTACGTGGGTCCTGGAGAATTGAACCTAGGTTCTAAGGCAAGTCCCTTAACCGCTCAGCCAGCTCTCCAGCCCCTCTACCTTATGTTTGGAGGAAGGATCTCTCACTAAACTTGTGACTCAGATGGGGCTACCCGAACTAGCCAGCAAATCTTGGGTATCCCATCTCTGCCCCCTGCCCCCAGTACTTGAATTATTCAGGCACATGCCATCCCACCTGGCATGTGATATGGGTGGCAGGGATTCAAACTCAGATCCTCATGTTTGTTCAGCAAGCACTTTACCTACTGAGCCATCTCCCCAGCTCCCAGTTTCCTTTTTTTTTTTTTTAATTTTATTTTTATTTTTTGAGGTAGGGTATCACTCTAGCTCAGGCTGACCTGGAAATCACTCTGTAGTCTCAGGGTGGCCCTGAACTCACGGCGATCCTCCTACCTCTATCTCCCGGGTGCTGGGATTAAAGGCGTGCGCCACCATGCCCGGCTCCCAGTTTCCATTTCTTAATTGATAAAACGACAAAGGATATTAACTGGGTCCCCACCATTGTTAGAGTCATCACGTGGATTAAATCAATGAGTACACAGAAAACCCTGAGAGCAGTGCCGGCCAGTGGGAAGGCGGCAGAGAGTCAGCTCTTGGTGGTAGCTGCCAGGGAAGCAGTCCCTGGAGGTGGCCTTCTTTGGAGAGGGAGGGGCCCTGGTTCATATGCAGACCAGCATGAGTGAGTGAACCAGGTATCTATTTGACCATCTCAGCAGTGAGCAGAAATCTCCAAACTATTACGTTAGATCAGTGCTTCCTGAATTTCTTGGGGGGGGGGGGTGGGGAGCTTGATCAAATGAGCTGGGAGGAGAGAACTCTCCTGGAGGTCATTTTTCCTCTTAGGATTTGCTGAGCGATCCTGTGGGGAATCCTGAGATGTCTGCCCTGGGCTGGAGCCTCACTACCACACCCAGTTCCAGAATGCAGGCTGGGGCGCCTCCCACGCTGTCTCCAGCTGTGGGCTCCCGTCCTTTATTTGTTCTGGCTGCTTCTCCCCCGGAACGAGGTCGGCTTCATTTGTCAAACGCTGCTATCCCATGAACTTGGTATTTGGGGATTTCCAGTCCTACATCTCGAGCTGGGTATCTGGATAAATACAGGCAGGTGGCTTCTCTTTGGCCAGTGCCCTGGTAACTTGTTCAGGGAACTTTCATTTAGATATTTAAAGAGGCCCCGGGTGATTTATCATCACAAGTTTATGTTCAGTGGAATTAAGGAAAATTGTTTTGTTTTAAATTTTCTTTTTGTTTATTTTTATTTATTTATTTGAGTGTGACAGGCAAAGAGAGAAAGAGGCAGAGAGAGAGAGAGAGAGAGCGTGAGCGAGCGTCAGGACATCCAGGGCCTCCAGCCACTGCAAACTGAACTCCAGACATGTGCATCTGGCTAACGTGGGCCCAGGGTCCTTAGGCTTCGCAGGCAAGCACTTAACACTAAGCCATCTCTCCAGCCCGGAAAATTGGTTGTTTTTGGAGGGGTACCTCTTCTCTAATTTGATGGCCCATAAATATGACTCTGCCATCACATGGATGACTGAAATCTTTTTCACTTCAGTTACTGGAGATTTCTGCCAAGGGGGAAAAAAAATGGAACAAAACTTCTATGGAGATCATGAAAGTGCTGTTCTTATTTCATAGTCCTTTGAGGATGGATTGGGGGTGGCCAGTCACCCCATGATGGTCATAGGTGGGGAAGCTCTGTCTCTGAGGATGTACTTGGCTGTGGGCCAAGCATCCTAGGAAAGAGAAGTTTGTTCCGTCCCTCCTTTCCTTTCTCCCTTCCTCCCTCCCTTCCTCCCTCCCTGCCATTCTTTCTATTAACAGCTTTGAGTCAAATGAATATTTGCGTTTGATCATCCTTCCTGACTTTTGTTTTGTCTTGTTCTTGAGACTGTATCTCGTGCACTTCAGGGTAGCCTGGAGTTTGCTATGTCGGCGAGACGGGCCTTGAACGCCTCCTGCCTCTACCTCCACCTCCCAAAGACCATTCCAGAATTCTCCTTCATGAAAAGTGGGTACATTTAAAGGAATCTGTGCAGCCTGGGGACTTAACTGGCTTCTTATCCAGTGAATATGGTTCTGGTTTAGGGCACGTTTTCTGTGTTTAGAGTGAGGCTTATTTTTCTCTACTCAGGAACATTTGTCTAAAAGTGATGTTTATGTACACAAGGGCGTTCATCTGCCAGTGATGGGTCCAGGCTCTTATCACATCTGACAGTAATGACTATTACCCACAAAAGATTCAACTTACATAAACATGTTTAAAGCCATGTATCTGTCAAACTTCTCATGTGCAAGGATTTATTTCCAGTGGCATCTCCGCACTGAAGCCGGTTTACGAACAAACTCTTGCTTCTCATCCCACTGGGGATCCCCAGTACTTACCAGAATCTTGGCTGAGAACTTACAGTGATCCTCCTGTCTCTGCCTCCCAAGCACGGAGAGTACAGGAGCCTGCCACAGTGCCTGGTCTCCCATCATGTTCTTCGACTGTCCATACTTTCCCTATGCCCCTCCATATTCTGCCCATGGGAATTGATACCCTGAGCTATATCCCGTATTGATCATCTTAGAAAGCTTAAGACAAATGCTTAACACGTAGGGAACGGCATTTCCTTTGCTTCATGCAATGCATAAAATGGTGGGATCTGTAATGATTTAAAGTCCTGTTGAGAATTGCAAGAACACAGCCAGATGTAATGGCGCATGCTTGCAATTTCAGTGTCTGGGAAGCTGAGGCAGGAGGGTTATAAGTTCTAGGACAATGTAGTAAGACTCTGTTTCCAACAAAACAGGAACAAGAATTTCAACTGTGTATGTAAATTTACTCTAAGGAATTCAACGCAGACTATTCAGGAGTTTACAGTGTGTGTCAAGCCTTGAGTTAATGGAAAAGGAAAGCTTGAGTGGTTATTTTAAAACAGAAAATACTTTGCAATTCACCTGGAGATGCTATAACCCATAGCAAGTAAGGCTAAAGTATAGTTATTATCATCATTTAGAAGGAGAGAAAGTAAGACACAACAATGTAGCCAAGTGGCTGGAGTGAGGGTCTGAAGAGAGATCAGAAAAGTGCAAAAAGACGGCACTGAAGTGTTCATGGATCTCTCAAGCCACAAAGCTAGAATTGCTGTCGGTTTTCTACATTTGACAAATGACATCCGGAATAATATTTTTAGAACACGCTGCATAGCAATTCTTTATTTTGCATATAGAAACTTCAATGTGCTTCTAAAACCCAATACAGTGTCTCAGGCACCACTGGGAAATAATTTTTATTATACAATTGTGACAGGGATGTTAGGAGCTAAGGAGTAATAATTACATGGACTGATTCCATCTTCATGGAATACGTATAACAGATAACGGCAGGAAAATAATCTCACAGCCATGCAAAGTTCTCAAGTATGAAAATTAAATTTATCAAGTATATAAAAATAAAATGGAACATTCAATAATTTGATGAAATGTTTCCTGAAAGCATTGAGGGAGTAGAAGAAAGGGCAAGGGAGGTTAAGATTGAGCGTAGCCACGAGATGCTTAGAATCATCCAGAGAAATGCATTTCACCTTTGCATACAGCCTCGTAGAAGGCCAGAGAAAGGCCTACTTAATGAGGACGTTATCTCTAAATATTGCTTGTGGTGTTTTTGCATGCGCATAGTATGTGGTGTGGTGTGTGTGTGGGGTGTGTGTGTGTGGTATATACATGTGTATGTGCCTATGAGATGCACTGTGTACTTTTTTTACTTGTGCCAGCCAGAGGGAACCACGAGAACCATTTACCTGCCTACATCTTGAGCTAGTTGTGAAGCCTCTCCTAAGTGTTGTGTTTTGTGTGTGTGTGTGTGTGTGTGTGTGTGTAATGCATGCAGATGAATATGCAGATGCCCTGACAGGCACACAGAGGCCAGAGGAGTTCTATTGCTGTCCATGTATTTCCTTTAGATGGAGTCTCATTTTTTTTGTCAGCCCCAAGCTCACAGGACAGATGTCCATGGCCATGCCCAGCTTTAGACATGGGTTCTAGAAATTCCAACTTGGGCATCCATAGAGGTGTAAGGCTCTCACCCTACCCCACAGGCCCTTATACTTGCCCAGGAAGCATGCTTAACCACTGAACCATCCCTCCAGCTCTTTTTTTTTATAATAATGAGGAAAGGAAGAAAATTTAATAACTTAAATCCTATATTGTAGTGATGTTCAACTCAGAAAGTTAATCTCTGCAAACCTTTGAGATGTCCCTTTTTTTAAATAAGAATACCAGTGCACAGATATTGGGAATGCAAAAGTAAACAGCATATTATTACATACCCACTGTGTATCCCCTCACACATAATGTGTTGAGCTAAATTTAGATTTCTTTCCTTCATACCTGCCAGCATCTAAGCTTTCATGTGAACTTGCATAAACCCATTTTAAATGTTACAGCTGGGGCTGGGGAGATGGCTTGGCAGTTGAGGCACTTGCCTGCAAAGCCTAAAGACCCAGGTTCTATTCCCCAGGACCCACATCAGTCAGATGCACAAAGTGGTGCATGTGCATGCAGTTTGTTTGCAGTGGCTGGAGGCTCTGGTGCGCCCATTCTCTATCTGCCTCTTTCTCTCTCTGTCTCCTTCACACGAATAAACCTGCTTTAAATGTTATAGCTGGGTATAAAAATACAGAGATATTTAGTTTGTTAGTAACATCTAAAAGCACCCTGAGGTAATAATAATAATCATGTATTATTGCCTCGTCATGGCTTTGAGTTCTGCAAGTAACCATCTTACTTTAACTCAGTTGTTTGATTTCCTTTGCATTCTCCTAAGTACAGCAAGTGCAGCTATGTTAGGACTGCCGGCTGCCAGCAAATGTTGGTATTGGTCAGCTCACTTTCAGGAAGGGAGCAATGGCGGAACCTTTCCGAGTGTTTAGGCTTAGTCTCACCATCCCAAAGCTTCTATGTGCTGTGCACTTCCTGTTTGCTCTGAGGAAACGGATACCTGGGGCCTTTTTCTTTTTTTTTTTTTTTCGCCTGTGGCTCTGTGGCCCTTGGCATTTCTGTTAAGCATGCCCTTTAACTGGATGCCCTGGTTGGGCAGTACCCAAGGGCCGGTTGGCGTCCACAGTACAAGGACACACAGGGGCCGTGCTTGGGCCTCCAGCACGTATGTCCTAATGGAGGATGAGCGTGGAATCTAGTTTTCAGACTTGGAACTGCGTTTCATTTCACTGCCAAATGCGACTCACTTTGTGGGGCGGTCTGGGAAAGTACTGGCCACAAAATTCCAATGAAATCCAGGGCTGGGTGGGGTGAGGGGCTCCTGATGTCTCAGTTTAACTTTCTGATCATTATGGCTATAGGCGTTTAATTCCAGCTTTATTGAAATACAGTCATAAGGTGATGGTGAACTCCCTTTAAAAATGAATACCGGATGGACACTATTCAGTTATGACCTCTTAGTGGCCTGTAGTTAAGCCCACAAGACACAAAATTGAGCTCATCAGCATTTCCATACAGCTGATGGAGGAATCTGAAAAAAAAAAAAAAACTCATCAAAGTAGAAGAGAATACAGTTGGAAAGAAGCAAAGAAGGAATTCAGTGAAAGGGGATGGGTGAAGGGTCACAAAAGAGGTATTGGGAAGGATTATGGTCAAATTACATTACCATCATGTAAGAAAACTGTCAAGAAAAAGGTTTTTTTTTTTTTAATGAATGCGGAAATAGGATTTATTGTGTAAGCCACATCAAAACCTGTTTCGGAGGCACACCCTCTCTCAGAGATTTGGGCACAGCCTCAGGTCTTGGCGTATTGATAGAGAACTTGGCAGGAGACTCCTGAGCGAGGCAGCTCACTTGTTCATCCTGGTTAATTTCAAAATTCAGATGCGTACTCTGTCAGGTAGGGCATGAACTAAAATATGTCCTTTTTTTTTTTTTTTTTTGTGTGTGTGTGTGTGGCCTAAGCTGCCCCAAGACACTGCCACATACCAGCAGTCTTAGGCAGCAGTTGTTCATGAGCTCACACTTCTGGGGGCAGAAGTCCAAGAAAAGTGTCCGCAATGGCTTTCTCTTGGTCCACGCACTAGGAGACACATAGAGGTCACACATTCTCTTCCTTTTCTTACAAAGCCACTGGCCCCATCAGATTCGAACCCTGCTCTTAAAACCTGATTTGGGGGCTGGGGAGATGGCTCGGTGGTTAAGGCGCTTGCTTGCAAAGCCGGGTGACCTGGGCTTGATTCCCCAGTACAGATGTAAAGGCAGAAGCACAAAATGATACTTGAGCCTGGAGTATGTGAAGTGGCGAGAGGTCTTGGCATGCACACTCTCTCTCCCCCCACCTCTCTCTCTGTCTTGGGGAAATAACTCATCTGGAGGGTGGGGAGATGGATGGCTCAGAGTTTAGAGTACAGGGGTCTGAGTCCTGTCCCAAGCACCCATGGAAGACTCTGGGTCTGGCCATGCACGTCTGTAGCCCCCAGTTCCATGGAGGCAGAGACAGGAAAATCACTTGAGTCAACCAGTCCACCAGCTCCGGGTACAGTGGGAGATTCTCACAGCTACACACACGTATATACACCCCACACACCCACACCACACCACACGTGCAAAACACACATGCCAAAAACGCCCCTTCATCGACCCCTGAAAGCCCCCATCTCAAACATAGTCATGTCAGGAGTGAAAGCTCTTACATACGCATCTGGGGACACAGCTACACCCGTGTAGCCCAGGCTGGCCTTGACCTCCTGATGCCTGCGCCACCGTGCCCAGCACAGAGCTGTCCCTCCTGCACGGTGACCTTCAACACTTTTCCAGTCTTGTTAACGAAGGCCTCGGAGTGGCTGGGGTAACAAGCTGTCTGCGCGTTCCAGGCACAGCTCCAAGCCAGTAAACCGACAAGTGGCAATGCAGCGGAAGGTGTGGATCGGGGCTCATGCCAGCTCTGAGACATTCGGCAGGCTTGCTTTCATTGCATGACGGCTTGTTTCTTTTGTCAAATGTCTGCGAAAATAAGTCAAGCAGACGCACAGTTGTGAGAGGCGCTACAGCATTTCAGTGGCTGCGTCTGCCTGCGTGTCCCTGCGTGCGTGTGCCTATGTGTGTGCATGCTCGTGAAGGCCAGAGGACAACCTCGGTGTTTTATCTTTTATTTTTATTGTTTTTCAAGGTAGGGTCGCCTGTAGCTCTGGCTGACCTGGAACTCACTCTGTAGTCCCGGGCTGGCCTCAAACTCAGTGATCTTCCGACCTCTGTCTCCTGGGTGCTGGGATTAAAGTTGTGAGCCACTACGGCCGACTTCACATCTATGCTTTTCTTTTTTAAAAATTGTTTATTTATTTGAGAGAGAGAGAGAGAGAGAGGAAGAGGCTCAGAGAAAGAGAGAATGGGCACACCAGGGCCTCCAGCCACTGCAAACGAGACACATGTGCCCCTTTGTACATCTGGCTTACCTGGGTCCTGGGGAGTTGAACCAGGGTCCTTTGGCTTCAGAAGCAAACACCTTAACCACTAAGCCATTTCCCCAGTTCCCTCCCCCCGTTTTTGTTTGTTTTTGTTTTTAGTTTTTTCAAAGTAATGTCTCACTGTAGCCCAGGCTGACCTAGAATTCACTATGTAGTCTCAGGGTGGCCTTGAACTCACAGCGGTCCTCCTACCTCTGCCTCCTGAGTGCTGGGATTAAAGGCATGAGCCACCATGCCTCCCTCCTCCCCTCTTTTTGAGGTCTTGCTCTTGCCCAAGTTGATCTGAATTTACTATGTAGTCTCAATGTGGCCTAGAACTCACAACGATCCTTCTACTTCTGCCTCCCAACTGCTACGATTAAAGGTGTGAGCCACCATGCCTAGCTAACATTTGTGTTTTTAATGCCATTCACCTCTTTTTTTAAAAAAAAATTATTTATTTATTTATTTATTTGAGAGCGACAGACACAGAGAGAAAGACAGATAGAGGGAGAGAGAGAGAATGGGCGCGCCAGGGCTTCCAGCCACTGCAAACGAACTCCAGACACGTGCGCCCCCTTGTGCATCTGGCTAACGTGGGACCTGGGGAACCGAGCCTCGAACCGGGGTCCTTAGGCTTCACAGGCAAGCGCTTAACCGCTAAGCCATCTCTCCAGCCCGCATTCACCTCTTTTTGAGACATGGTCTCTCGTTGGCCCCAAGCTCATCAATTATGCTAGATTATCTAGCTAGCAAGTTCTAGGAATCCTTCTATCTCTGCCTCCCCAGCACTGGTGTTACAGGCTTACTAAACCATGCCTTGTTTAAAAAAATATTTATTTACTTATGAGTGAGAAAGAGCCAGGGAAAGAGAGAGAGAGAGAAAGAGAGAGAGAGAGAGAGAGAATGGGCACACCAGGGCCTCTAGCCACTGCAAACGAACTCTAGACTCATGTGCCACCTTGTGCATCTGGCATTTACATGGGCACTGGGGAATCGAACTCAGTTTGTTAAGCTTTGCAGGAAAGCACCTTAATTGCTAAGCCATATCTCCAGCCTCATACCTGACTCTTTTAATGTGGGTCTTAATGCTTTCACGGCAAGCACAGTACCCATTGAGCCCCTCCCCAGACCCTGCCTTGACGCTGATGGATCACGATGTAATTACTCCCACCTTTCTCCTTTCCTGCCTCAGGGAGTCACTGGATGCTACCACGTCCTTAAATGACACCCTGGCTTCTCGGGAGTGCACGCATTGGGAACGCCCAGTCCGGCAGTTTAGTCTGCCAGCGCCCTGCTTGGGGAGGAGGTGGTGATAGGCTCTTCCTCAGACCTCCTCCCGCTGGTCCCATTTGAAAATAGGACAAAACCCATATGAGCAAGCGGGCCAGGATGTTTATATGTTCAGGGCTCTGAGACCAACTATGTATTTTTTAAATGAACATGGGGTGGCCAACTATTGTGCCCCAGAGCCCGCGATAAATCACTCTCCTTCAGTCACCCACCCGAGTGCGTCACTAAGTTTTCCACCTGGAGACCTCCCTGGAGCCCGGCTCCTCTTCCCTCTGTCCTCACACAGACATCACAAAAAGCTCAGTGTCTGGCTGGCCATGTTGCCGTGGGAGGCCCATGGCCTGTGTGGGGACACTGACCTCCTCCTGTTGAAAAGGACAGAACCGCGCTCAATATTGCTTCCCGTCCCGTTCTCTTACATTCTGCTCATTTAAAAAAATGCTTGCAATTACAGCGACTGTTTGATGCTATGGTTTTTAAAAAAGTAATTTTTAGCCGGGCGTGGTGGCGCACGCCTTTAATCCCAGCACTCGGGAGGCAGAGGTAGGAGGATCACCATGAGTTCGAGGCCACCCTGAGATGACAGAGTTAATTCCAGGTCAGCCTGGACCAGAGTGAGACCCTACCTCGTAAAACCAAAAAAAAAAAAAAAAAAAAGTAATTTTTATTTACTTGCAAGGAGAGAGAGAGAGAGAATGCCAAGACCTCTTGCCACTGCAAACAAGTTCCCAAAGCAAATGCCACTTTGTGCATCTGGCTTTATGTGGATCCTGGGGAATCAAACTCTGCCATCAGGTTTTGCAAGCAAGTGCCTTTAACTGCTGAGCCATCTCTCCAGCCCCTGATGTTGTTTTAAAAGGCAAACACGATGATTCCCTCAGTTATGACTCTGTCACACAATTCATGTCACTGAATTTATATAGATTTACTGTTCGTTCTGTTGCTGTGCTATTTATTAGTTTCTCTGTTGACTGAAGTGTTTCACACACGTGACCTCTAGAAGACTGATGTTTTGTGATCTGTGCTGTCATGACTAAGGTGGCCCCTGATTTGACGACCTTCTTAATCATGCCTGATGATGAAATCTTAACTGTGACTATATCACTGGTGTTGGCTAAAGCCACAGTGACAAGATTTCCTGCTCTTTCCCCAAAGTTAATGAGCTGGAGGTTACTTACCCCCCCACACAAATATCTAACTGTCCTACTTTTATGAGAAATGCTAGAATAATCTTCATTCCCCTCATATTCCTTCCTATGGGATTATTTGGCGTAAATAAGTGTTTGCAGAATTTAGTTTCTGGTGGTCACCAGCAGAGTTAGATGTTAGTAAAGGGACGAAAGTCTATGAATGAGAGAATAGTCACCAATTAAAAAGAAAGAAAGAAGAAAACCGAGAAAGAACGCCTGAATGTCCGTGCACTAAGCTCAACTTCTGTGTTTGCGTGTGGCTGGTACCGTGCCCTAGCTCAGCCCGATCCCACACATGAGGGTGACATGTGCCCAGCCAACTAGGGTTTAATTTAGAAAACTATGTGCCGAGGTGGGTGAACTATGTGCTGAACGCTGAGCCCTGCTGTGCCGGAGACCAAAAGAGACTTGAGCTGAAAGCCTGGGCGGGTCTCCAGCTGCAAGTGAGACATGCCGGGAGAAGCCTGCCTGTTTTCTAAAATGTGTCCGGTAAACTTTTCACAAGTTTCCTTTCTGTGTGAGTTTGAACAAATACGGGCAGCCCTGTGACTTCTTTTTACGCACGTGTGTGAGTGCGCACATGTGTATAGGGAGGCTCAAGTGTCTTTCTCAGGAATGTCATCTATCTCCTTTGAGACAAGGTCTCTTATTGGCCCAAAGCACATCAATTAGGCTGCACTGGCTGGTCACTGAACCCCAGGATCTCCCCACTGTCTCTGCCTCTCCAGCACTGGGATTTACACCACCAGGCCCAACCTTATTTTGTGCTTTTTTTTTTTTTTTGAGGTAGGGTCTACCTCTAGCCCAGGCTGACCTGGAATTCACTCTGTAGTCTCAGGGTGGCCTCGAACTCTCGGTGATCCTCCTACCTCTAGCTCACGAGTACTGGGATTAAAGGTGTGCACCGCCACACCCTTCCAGGCCCAACGTTTTCATATGAGAATTAAGGATGGAATTCAGGTCCTCTTGCTTGCAGAGTTAGCACTTTACTGAAGTGAGCTATCTTCACAGTCCCCAATTTGTTTTTAGCAGTAAAAAAAATTCATTTCCTGGCTGGAGAGATGGCTTAGTGGTCAAAGCACTTGTCTGAAAAGCCTAAGGACCCATGTTCGATTCTTCAGATCCCACGTAAGCCAGACGCACAAAGGTGAGGCAAGCGCAAGGTCGCACATGACCACTAGGTGGCGCAAGCATCTGGAGTTCAACGGCAGTGGCTGAGGCCCTGGTGCACCAATTTTCTCTCTCTCAAAAAATTCAATTCCATACTGACAGGATAAAACAGAATTGTTAATATTTTTAATGTTTTATATTAAATTATATATTATATATAGGTTTATACAATGTACAAATTATAACTATAAGTTAAAATTTTTGGGGGGGGTTGAGGTAGGGTCTCACTCTAGCCCAGGCTGACCTGGAATTCACTCTGTAGTCTCAGGGTGGCCTCGAACTCAGGGCAGTCCTCCGACCTCTGCCTCCTGAGTGCTGGGATTAAAGGTGTGCACCACCATGCCCAGCTAATTTAATATTTTTAAATCAATTTTTAGAAACAAAACATTATGGTGCTTTTCTCTTTCTTTCTTCCACTCTTTGTCTTTCTTTCTCTCTTTTTTCCCTCTCTTTCTTTCTCTCTCTCTCTCTCTTCTTTCTTTGAATAGCCCATTATTTTTATTGAAAGTGTAAGCAAGGAGAGCTCTCTGTGAGGGAGAGGTGAGCAGGAAAAGATGGGTGCTCCTTAGTTAATTTCTTAATCACATTTCTCTACTCCTCCCTTCCTTCCCAGAGGTGCCTATGATCCTGAATTTGTTACTTATCACACTGATTTCTGTTTTCATAATTTCCAAATGTCTTTAAGTCCATAGCCAGTAAGTACCATCTTGTCTTAAATGCCACGTAAATGGAGCCATTTCATTGTTGCTAATTGCTACTTGAGATTGACTTATAACAGTATGCAACTCGCTCTATGTCAGTTTTCCTTTACTGCCTTCCATTATAGGAGTATATAATGACTACGTGATTCATTCCCTTCTTGATGACTATTTAGGCTGCTCTTAAAAATGGGATTTTTTTTCCCTTGAAATTACAATGTTTCAATCGATTTTTACTCTCTTACTCTTTATTTTTTAAATTGTTTGTTTATTTTTATTTATTTATTTGAGAACAACAGACAGACAGAGAAACAGGCAGAGAGAGAGAGAGAAGGAGAGGGAGAGAGAGAGAAGACTGAATGAATATAGGTATGCCAGGGCCTCTGGAAATGAACTCCAGATGCACGCACCACTTTGTACATCTGGCTTTATATGAGTACTGGAGAATTGGATCCAGTCTGTCAGGCTTTGCAAACAAGTACCTTTAATCACTGAGCCACCTCTCCAGCCCTCTCTTACTCTATTATTTTTTAAATATTATTTATCTATTTGCAAGGAGAGAGAGAGATAATGAATGGGTGCACCAGGGCTTCTAGCCACTGCAAATGAATTCCAGATGTGTGTGCCATTTTGTGCATCTGCCTTTCCATGGGCACTGGAGAATTGAGCCTGACTCCTTGGATTTTGCAAGCAAGTGACTAAACCACTAAGCCATCTCTCTAGTCCTCTCTCTTACTTGATGATGTTGGTTTGTTGTGCATTTTGGGACACCGAAACTCAGGCTGGCTTATAAGTCACCACGTAGCCCAGGCTAGTCTCCAACTTATGGTGATCCTCCTGCCTCAGTCTTCTAACTTCTAACATTAGAGGTGTGAGCCACCATGCCTGACTATATTTCAGTTAATCTAATGCATATTCTTAGAAGTTGAATTATTGCATTGTAAGATATAGGTCTCTTCAACTGACTGAATGTTGCAAAATCACTGTCATAAACCCCAAATAGTACTAATTCATACCTGTCAATGATAAATCAGAGAGTTTTTTGTTTGTTTGTTTGTGTTTTGGAGATAGGGTCTCACTCTAGCCCAGGCTGACCTGGAACTCACTATGTAGTCTCAGGGTGGCCTCGAACTCATTGTGAGCCTCCTACCTCTGCCTCCCGAGTGCTGGGGTTAAAGGCGTGCGCCACCACACCCGGCACGAGTTTTTGAAGAATATTTTTTAAAATATTTATTTATTTATCCATTTGAGAGAGAGGGAGAAAGAGGCAGAGAGAGAATGGGTGTGCCAGGGTCTCTAGCCACTGCAAATGAACTCCAGACGCATGCTCCTCCTTGTTCATCTGGCTTACGTGGGTCCTGGAGAATCAAAAAGGGATCTGTTGGCTTTGTAGGTGAATGCCTTAACTGCTAAGCCATCTCTCCAGCCCAAGGATATTTTTAGTTACTCATTTGTATCTCTTTCTTTCTCCCTCTCTCTCTCTGGCACGCGTGTGCGCGTGTGCATGTACCGGGGCCTTTTGCTGCTGCAAACAAGTGTCAGGTCCTTGCACTACGTTTTGCTTCTGGTTTTACATGGGTACCGAGGAGTCAAACCCGGGCCATCAGGTTTTGCAAGCAAGTGCCTTTAACCACTAAGCCATCTCCCCAGCCCTGGATTTTTTTTTACTCCTTATACATGCACAAAGATTTCTCTGTTTGCTTGGATCTTTAATTTTTAAAACATATTTTGTTTATTTATTTGAAAGCAAAGAGAGACTGTTGGGGTTGGGGCAGAGAGAAGAATGGGAGCACCAGGGCCTCTAGGCTCTGCAAACAGACTCCAGACACATGTGACACTTTGTGCATCTGGCTTACGTGGGTCCTGGGGAATCAAACCCTGGTTATTAGGCTTGGCTATATTTTATTCAGTATTTAATGTGCCTGACAAGGAGTTTCCACATCATTTAGTCCTTAAAATCATGTGGAAATAAAGCTTCTCCGTGCTTCTAAATATCCTCTTTGGATCAACTTCTAAATTGTGATCTTTCTGGGTCACAGTTTTCTATGAAATAGGATTTCTTTTTAAAAAAAAAAAAACTTATTGTATTTCTTTTGATAGCAAATGAGCTAATAAGTTCACAGTGAGGTGACTTTTGAATACAGAACATACTTGAAATTAGTTTAAGGAATGGATATGGCTGGACTTTAGATGTTTCAAGGTGCAACGTCACGCATGAGTGGACAACGCAGGAAAGGGACATTTTTGGCCAGAGGTACGATTTCTGCCCTATTACTGCTTAACTCAGTTTCCACTCATTCCTAGTTTGATTAATTCAGGATTTTGTTGTATGTGTGTATTCAATCTTTTGAGGATGTAATAGCATAATTTCCCAGTAGTTTTTAAGTTTTTTAAAAATTTATTTGCAAGCAGAAGGGGGGGGGCAATGAACGGGCACAACCAACACCTCTTGTCACTGCAAACAAATTGCAAAAGTATGTGCCACTTGTGCATCTGGCTTTACGTGGGAACTGGGGAATTGAACCCCGGGCCATCAGGCTTTGCAAGCAAGTACCTTCAGCTGCTGATCCATCTCTCCTCCAGCCCAGCAGATGTATGAAATATGAGCTTTTTAAATTTTTTGTTTATTTTTATTTATTTATTATTTGAGAGCAACTGGCAGAGAAAGAAAGAGGCAGAGAGAGAGAGAAAATGGGTGTGCCAGGGCCTCCAGCCACTGCAAACGAACTCCAGACGCGTGCGCCCCCTTGTGCATGTGGATAACGTGGGTCCTGGGGAATCGAGCCTCGAACATGGGTCCTTAGGCTTCACAGGGAAGCGCTTAACCGCTAAGCTGTCTCTCCAGCCCTGAAATATGAGCTTTTATCTAGACACACAGATCTGTGTTATAACATTAGGATATCCCCCATTGAAGGGATTCTACTTGAAAGTTTCCATAACACTTGCACAATGGGAGAGCTGTGGCTTTTCTCTTTTCGTTTTCCAGGAGCTGGCTTAGAGCAACGACTTACGTGAAATGGTTTTCACGCAAGGGTTTGGGATTCATGCGCCGTAGCCACTTGGTGCTGGCACACTCCTTGCCCATCTCTTCCTTTCCAACAGAAGGTTTGCTCTGGCAGAAACGTCAAGAAAAGCACATGGTACCCGTGGCTTTCAGGGGATCTTACTCCTCTGATCCAACTCCTTCTTATCGGTTCCATCAGATTCATTTGCACTAAACAATGTGTGACAGACAAGCGAACCCTGGCATGACGCCGTGTGTGGAGAACCAGGGCAGTCTCTTAACAGGAACATTTTTCTTCCCACTTTTGTACTTGTGGGACAGATCTGGCTCCACTACACAGCAATGCAAATTTCAGAGCAGCATTGGTGGAAAAAAAAATAATAAAGAATTCTGTTCACTGGGTAGTCTCAAATCCTGATGAAACCTTCCTACCAGCACTTCAGCTGGGCTTGTGAATGTCCCTTGAGCATCACACTTCTCTCCCAGATAATCAGAGCTGTGGCTACAACAAAGTAGTGAAGCCACTCTCTTTGCTGGCAGAGACATGAGCAGTGATTTCCTTATAACAATCACCTGCGCAGTGGTTAAAGGCACTTGCTTGCAAAGCCTGTGGGCCTACATTCAATTCCCAAGCCACCCACTTAAGCGACCCACAAAAAAGTGGTCAGGTGTCTGGTGTTTGTTTACGGTGGCAAGAGACCTTGTGTGGCCCTGCCATGCACAAACACACACACGCAACTTTTTCTTTTTTAAATAACATGACAAGTTTCTTAGATTTTGATTTTATAATTCATTTTACAAAGAGATCTAGGTATCAAAGGCTGCATGCAAGGATAGGTCCGCTCTTGCATTTTGATGTAATTAACACATAAATAACTAATTTTGGCTTAATTTAAATGTGTTTGCACCTTCGTGTGGGAAAAGTGTGCGCGCATGTGGCACTTCAGACATGCACCCGCCTCACGGTGAAGGACACACGTAATGGTGACAAGAGGGGTTGAGGGAGATGGCTCAGTGGAGAAGAGCTCTTGTCACCCAAGCAGGAGGGCCTGATTGACCCCGAGTTCAACCCTCTAGCACCCACATACAGAGGTGGGCATGGCCACACGTGCCTGTAAGCCCCGTCCTGTGGAGACCAGAGATCGGGGATCCCTGAGGTTAACCAAAACAGCAGCTTTGGGCTCAGCAACAGAGTCTGTCTCAAGGGAATATGTGGGCAAGTGAAGGACATTTGGGGCACATGCATCTGCACATACAGCATACATGCCATGCCACATGCACATGCAAAAGCAGAGAGAGAGAGAGAAATTGCATGGATGTTGCATGAGCTAAATGTAGGTGTCCTTGAGCAAGTGTCTGTGCTCTGTAGTCTAGACCCTGAGAGGAAATACGTTTTTAGATCCTTCCTTCCTTCCTTCCTTCCTTTCTTCCTTCCTTCCTTCCTTCCTTCCTTCCTTCCTTCCTTCCTTCCTTCCTTCCGTATGTATGTATGTATGTAAGAGATAGAGAGAGGTAGAGGGCACGCCAGAGCCTCTAGCCACTGTAAATGAACTCCAGACACAGGCACCACCTTGTGCATCTGGCTTCCATGGATCCCGGGGAACCAAATCTGGGTCCTTAGGCTTCACAGGCAAACACCTTAACCACTAAGCCATCTCTCCAGCCCAGAAAGATGAAGACATGCATAGCTGAGGTTGGAGACTGAAGTCAGCCTCCTCACAAACAGATAGAAGTTAGTCCTTAGAGCTGGGGAGACGGCTCAGTGGTTAAAGCGCTGGCCTGCGAAGCCTAAGGACCCGTGTTCTACTCTCCAGATCCCACGTAAGCCAGACCCACAAAGGTGAGGCACACGCAAGGCTGCACATGCCCAGTAGGTGGCACAAGCATCTGGAGTTCAATTACAGTGGCCGAGGCCCTGGAGAGCCAATTCTCTCTCTGTCTCTCTCTATCTCTCTCTGTCTTGCTAGAAATATAAAGGGAAAAATTAGTCCTTAAATAGAGGGTTTCTGCAACAGACTTTTGCATTGGCAACTCCCACTCTAATGCAAATAAAACAAAAACTAAAAATAAGGAATATATAGCAAGTTAGGCTCTGGGCTTAGAAATTCCTAAGGCAAATGGCAAGAGTTAATGGTATCCCCTGACTATCATTGGCTGAAGGAATATCCTTAGCCTGATATAATAAAACCAAGAAATTAGTTTCAGGGTTATAGTTAGAGCTCTGAAGAGAGAGAGAGAGAGAGAGAGAGAGAGAGAGGGAGAGGGAGAGAGGGAGAGTGTGTGTGCGTGCGCACGTGTGTATGTGCAAGAGAGAGGGGCCATGCATATGCCCAACTGTATGTGGTGGTCAGAGGACAACCTCGGCTGTGGCTCCTCACCTTCTCCCTTATTTGAGACAGGGTCTCTCGTTGTTCATGGAGTCGGTCAGGCTGACTGGCCCAAGAGCCTCTGGGGATTCTCCGGCCTCCGGTCTGTATTGCTGTCGGTGCGCTGTGGGCACACATGCCCCTGAGCGCCGCGTCTCAATGCTCCTCTTGTCTTGAGAGTCAGTTCTGCCCTAAATCCTGTTAGGGCGATTTTCAATCTTTCTCTCTTTCATAAGTATCAAGTGCATTTTCTTCCATATGCCCGTGAGTGTTCTGTATGGTGCACGCACATGTTTGTGCCCATGTGGTCCCCTGAGGGGGCCAGAGTAGATCGACAGGTGTGTCCCCTCCACCACTTTCCCACCTGATCTTATTTGAGCTGGTGACTCCTGCGGATCCCAGAGTTTCCTACTTTTTTTTTTTTCCATGAGCTTCTAAGATTCTCTAGTTTCTGCTCCCCTGTGGGACTGGGGTTACAAATGTGTCTGGCCAGCTGTTTATGTGGGTCTTGGGACTAGAACTTGAGTGGCCTCTTCAGGTCCTCACGTTTGCACAAGAAATGCTCTTAATAGCTGAGCCATCTCTCCAGCCTCAATATTTATATTTATATCTCTATCTTTTTGGTACTTTGTGGTCAATGTCTTGCACACTAAGTTTGACTGAAACCATTGTGTTTTGCAAAAATCAATATCAATATTAATTTCGTATCTTTTATTTATAGTGAGAACAGTTTTTCCATGAGCATCATTTTTTTTTAAGAGATTAAAGGCTTGTCTTTATAAAACTATAACAGCGTAATCAGAGAAACACATATAGCTTAATGTGATCATGGAGACTGGCATTTCCTGGATAGGACATGATTAATAGATGTGTAGTACAAATAGAAATAAGCAGGGCTGGAGAGATGGCTTAGCAGTTAAGCGCTTGCCTGTGAAGCCTAAGGACCCCGGTTCGAGGCTCGGTTCCCCAGGTCCCACGTTAGCCAGATGCACAAGGGGGCGCACGCGTCTGGAGTTCGTTTGCAGAGGCTGGAAGCCCTGGCGTGCCCATTCTCTCTCTCTCCCTCTATCTGTCTTTCTCTCTGTATCTGTCACTCTCAAATAAATAAATAAAAATTAAAATTAAAAAAAAAAGCAGAAAAATAGACGTTATGTCTGTCAAATTTAGTTAGTTATTTATGAGAGGGAGAGAATGAATATGGGGAGACCAGGGCCTCCTGCAACTACACGTGAATTTCAGATGCATGCACCGCTTCGTGCATCTGGTTTACGTGGGTCCTGGGAAATCGAACTCAGATCATTAGGGTTTGCAGGCAAGTGCCTTTAACCAGTAAGCCCTCTTCCCAGCCCACTCAGATATTTTTAAATTATTTTTGTCAGCATTGCTGGAAAGATGTTTGAAGTGGGTCCTGGCAGACCAGCAGCAAAAGTGGCCCTCGTCACTATGTGAGTGACTCTTGTATGTGTTGGATAGATAGTATCCTAAGCCTTTAAAAAATTATTTATTTATTTATTTGACAGAGCGAGAGAGGAAGAGGGACAGAAACAGAGAGAGAGAGAGAGAGAATGGGTGAGCCAGGGCCTCTAGCCACTGTAAATGAACTCGGGATACATGTGCCACCTTGTGCATCTGACTGACGTGGGTCTTATGGAATCGAGCCTGGGTCCTTTGGCTTTGCAAGCAAATGCCTTCACTGCTGAGCCATCCCTCCAGCCCATCCTAAGGCTTTTCTACATGATGTCTCATTGAGGGCTTCAGCAACATATAAAGTGGGTATCATTGGTGCCATCCTAAACATAATGGAACGAAGACCCAGGCATTGTCCTTGTCCCTGGTCCAGTAGCTGGTGGAGGTGGGTTTTGAACCATGCCTATCAGATGCAGAGCTACAAACTAGCTCACTCTGTGTGTGTGGGCCATGTTGCTAGGCCATCTTAGCTCCCCGACGCTGACTGTTCTGCAGTCCATGCATGCTGTACGTAGAACACACCCTGTGGAGGGTGTGTGTGTGTGTGTGTGTGTGTTGGAAAAGTTACTAGGAATTATCTATTTATTTATTTTGGTTTTGCGAGGTAGGTTCTCACTCTAGCCCAGGCTGACCTGGAATTCACTGAATTCTCAGGGTGGCCTCCAACTCACGGCGATCCTCCTACCTCCGCCTCCCAAGTGCTGGGATTAAAGGCGTGTGCCACCACACCCGGCTCACCCATTCGTTTCTTTTCAGGAAGGCCTATCCCTTCAAGCATTTCTTGTTTGTATTTTGGTTGTCACCATGCGCTGTGCCTATTGGGAAAGGTGTGATGAGAGGTTCCTGTTTCCGAAGGCAGGTCTTCTCAGCAGCCGACACGGTGTAACAGACCCTCTTATTTACGGTCTCCTCTTTAATTTTTTTTTTTAAGTTTTTCACTTTCAATTATTTATTTATTTATTTATTTATTTATTTATTTATTTAAGAGCGACAGACACAGAGAGAAAGACAGAGGGAGAGAGAGAGAATGGGCGCGCCAGGGCTTCCAGCCTCTGCAAACGAACTCCAGACGTGTGTGCCCCCTTGTGCATCTGGCTAACATGGGACCTGGGGAACTGAGCCTCGAACCGGGGTCCTTAGGCTTCACAGGCAAGCGCTTAACCCCTAAGCCATCTCTCCAGCCCTCCTCTTTAATTTTTATTTATTCATTTTTATTCAAGACAGGGAGAGGGGAGAGTGAGCAAGAGAGAGAGTGTATGGGTGCGCCAGGGCCTCCAGCCACTGCGAGTGAACTCCAGATGCGTGCGCCCCCTTGTGCATCTGGCTTACGTGGGACCTGGGGAATTGAACCTGGGTCCTTTTCAGGCAAGCGCCTTCACCACTGAGCCATCTCTCCAGCCCGGGTCTCCGCTTTAAACACAAGCCTATGGAGACAGGGTTTTCTGTCTCTTCTCACTACCATGTCTCCGAGCCCCCAGACTTCTTGGACGCGGCCCCCGTACATAGTGAACGTTTGTTGAAAGACCAGAGTGAGGCGATGTCCTCGGTGGTGGGAACAGTGCTTTCATTTGCATATATTATTCATTTTCAGCTCAAGCTGCTGAGTCAGTTAGGCTGGCAGGCGCCGCCGGGATGGTGATGGGGAGGAGGAGGAGCAAACAGTACCTGCGGCTGCTCCAGGCTCATCGCTTACGGCGCTTTCCAAACAAGCTGTCAGTGAGCGTTAGAGCCTCCGTGGGGCCGAGTCTCCGGGACAGTCCCGGCACCCCAGCGGGGATGCTTGCTGGATAGCAAGGATTCACTCTCCCCACCGAAGCTCTGGAGTGATGCTTTAGCCCTTTAGCAGAGGAGAGTTATGTGTTCTTCAGATACTGTGCTGTTTAATGCTAGCGTTCCTCTGGGGAGACGGGCACTGTGCTGCGTCAGGTACAGCCTCTGACTCTGTCGTACACTTTGAGAGACAGACAGAGAGAAAGAGGTAGAGCGAGGATGAGTGTGTGCCAGGGCCTAAACTCCAGACACGTGTGCCCCCTTGTGCTCACACGTGACGTTGCGTGCTTGCGTCACTACTGTGAATGGCCACGTGGGACGTGGAGATTCGAACGTGCGTTCTTAGGCTCTGCAGGCAAGTGCCTTAACTGCTAAGCCATCTCTCCATCCCATGAAATCTTTTTGAGTTTTTACTTCCTTGTCTATAACACAGAAGTTACAGCAGTGGCCTCATAGGATTTTTGTGGCACACATCTGTAATCCCAGTGCTTGGAAGACAGGCAGGAGAACGAACGTTCAAGCTGCGCAGTGAGTTCAAGGTCAGCCTGGGTCACGTGAGACTCTGTCTTACAACAAAACTGTATGAATTGGGATAATTTACACAGAGTCCTTGGTGAGGTACCTGGCATGTACAACTGGTCAGTATTAACATCAAGGTGTCAAATCCTATAGACTTTATGAATTTCTCATAGATAAATACCAAGTTCATACCCAGGGGTCCACTTGTGCTGATACTAAGTAGACTGTATATACAGCATTTGTAACCAACATAGTGTTAGTTCCAAACACCGGTGGTGTAACTCAGGAGTCTACAGATACACTCCAACCTTGACTGACTCTAATAGACTCCAGTGACAAATAGCATTGATGACAGCACTGGCCACTAACCAGTCATAACAGTGACGCTCGCTGTTCTCTGGCCGTGGGGCAGGTCTTGTCCCAGCCCTCTTGTTAACGTTATCGCTATTTCTCCTATCAACCGTTGCAGTGAATCGTCTTCATCGTATAGACAGGAAAATGGAAAGTGAGACTCGAGAGATGAACAGCCAGGCACGGTGGCACACCCCTGTAATCCTAGTGCTTGGGAGGTGGAGGCAGGAGGATCAGGGGCTAAGAGTCCAATGTCAGCAGTTACATAGTGAATTCTAAGCCAGCCTGGGCTGCATGAGATCCTGTCTCAAAACAAGTCAATGTGTGTGTGTGTGTGTGTGTGTGTGTACATGCATAGTATCATATTATGGTGTGTATGGTGTGTTCATGTGCATATGTGCCAATGTGGCACCCTGGGTTCTCACCTGTGGCAGCTGGAGAACATCAGGTATCTCCCCCCCATCACAAATCTGCCTGTTTTCCTTGTGATGGAGTTTTTTGTTGATTCCAGAGCTTGCTGTTTGCAAACCCCAGTGAGACTCTGCTTCCCACAGGACTGGGGTTACAGATGTGCATGACCACACCCACATGGGTTCTGGAGATTTGAACCTGAGTGGTTTCAGGTTCCCTCATGCTTTTGCAGGAAGTGCACGTTAACTGCTAAGCCATTACTCCAGTCTGAGCAAAATAAAATAGAAATAAAAAAGAGCTGGGCGTGGTGGCACACGCCTTTAATACCAGCACTAGGGAGGCAGAGGTAGGAGGATCGCCATGAGTTCAAGGCCACCCCAAGAGTACAGAGTGAATTCCAGGTCAGCCTGGATTAGAGCCAGCCGCTACCTCAAAAAAAAAAAAAATCAATAAATAAATTCAAAAATAAAAAAGAGGCCTGGAGAGGTGGCTTAGCAATTAAGGCATTTGCTTGTAAAGCCTAAGGACCCGGGTTCGACTTCCCAGTACCAAGGTGAGCCAGATGCACATGGTAGTGCATGCATCTGGAATTCATTTGCAGTGGCTAGAGGCCCTTGTATGCCCACTCTCTCCTCTCTCTCTCTTTCTGTCTCTAATAACTAAATAAAATGAAAATAAAATAATTTTAAACAATGCAAAAGAAATAACTTTGCTTGCGGTCATTTAACTGGTAAGGAGGTAGAGTTAAGAATCAAACTCTAACATATTCCATATGTTGCTTTCCTAATTATAATCATATATTAATGTATTAAATAAAGTTAATTATAATTAATTAAAAAAAAGAATCAAACTCTAAAATCTACTGTTGCCACCCTGCAACACCAGATCCATAAGTATGCTTACATTCTATGTTTGTTTTTTTTAAGTTTCTCTCTCTCTCTCTCTTTCTTTTTTTTGAGGTATGGTCTCACTCTGGCCCAGGCTGACCTGGAATTAACTATGAAGTCTCAGGGTGGCCTCGAACTCACAGTGATCCTCCTACCTCTGCCTCCTGAGTGTGGGGATTAAGGCATACTCCATCATGCCAGCTTTTTTTTTTTTTAACAGAACCAAATAACAATTATCATTGGTTGAAGGAACTGTTAATCTACATTTCACATTTCTGAATGTTCTGCTAATTTATATTTCACATTTCTGAATGTTACCTTCTGTTTTCGTGCTTTATTTAATTGGAGAAAAGAACACATTTCTGAGACTTCTTATCTTGTTTTCACCAAAAATATAATGAAAAGTAATAATTAAAAATGTGATAATATTGGGCTGGAGAGATGGCTTAGCAGTTAAGGAGCTTGCCTGCAAGACCTAAGGATCCAGGTTCAATTCCCTAGGACCCATGTAAGCCAGATGTACAAGGTGGAGCACACGTTTGGAGTTCATTTGCACTGGCTAGAGGCCTTGGTGCACCCATTCTCTCTCTTTCTCAAATAAATAAATGAAATGTTTTAAACAATGTGATAATACATAAGTGAGGGAATAGCCTGCATAATTCTATCCTATTTAAGCCCTGTTTGATTAAACCAAAAACTTTAAAAACTAGTACATAGTTTTAAAAAATGTAGCTGTTTCAATGATAAAAGGCTGGAAGAGGCATGGTGTTGACTGCTCATTTCACAGGGATATCAATCACACCGCCCACAGTACCCACCCACCACTCACTTAGCAGATGTACAGGTATATATAATATACGTGTGTGTGTGTGTGTGTGTGTGTGTGTGTGTGTGTGTATGCAGATATATATGGAAGTGCTATGTTCAAATAGCTCTATTTTACTTAATAGTAGCCACAACATACAGCAGTCATTATGCTAATAACTTCAATACAGTGTATTGTTATCATTGTTCCATTTCATTATTAATTTTTTAATCTCTTGCTTTGCTAATATATCTATGACTATGTATTTATCTATATCATCTCTCTATCTATCTGCTCACTATCTATCCATCTATTAATCTACCTATGCAACCTACATTATGAAACGGGTCAAGGATCATGGTAGGTGATTGGAAAGGGAACTGAAAAGCACATTGTATATGGAGTGTGATATTAAAAATAAATAAATAGCAAATAAAAAGAAAAAAATAGAGTGTGATATTATATGAGGCTTAAGGTTTCTTATGGGTTTCTTAGAACGTCTCTTGTGGATAATGGGGGATGGTGTAGGAGGATTTCTCCTTGGCTCTCTAATGTGCACATGTACACTCTGAGAACGAGACCCAGCCCTTGAAGGGATTTTGGCTTCATAGACTTTGTCCACCAAGATAGTGGACAGTGAGAATTTGGTTAAAAAAAAAAACTGCTTACATCATTCTAAAACATTTCCTCCAAGTCTACAATCTTGATCCAATAAGTACCCTTTTTGTGAAATGTTCTGTTTTGTATAATTTAATTTTCTGGTACATTATGTGTTGACCATTCTCCTGAGAAAGACTACATTAAGTTGGCAGACTGCAATACATTTATCATTTGTTGAAAATGGTTCCAAATAGTATACCTTAAATTATACAAAAACAGATGAAAATCCATAGGAATTCTCTTAAGAACTATCTGGAGAGACATTTACAGGGCAGGAATGAGCAACGTTGTCAGTAGGCTCCATGGTCAAGAAAAAGGAGAAAACTGGACACTGTGTGACTATCTTAGACTAGAGTCAAGTAAGTATATCATAGACATAAATAGTCATAATTCTTATTGCAAAAAGTTTTAGGTGGCACCTTCTTGCTATGACAACATGACAAGGAAAAGATAATTAATTTATGGGTAAATCTCCAGACAGTTGTCTTACATTCACCTTTTATTCATAATTCCAATCCATAGATGGTGCCTTTGAGGGTCCTTTGGCCCAAAGAACCAAAACAAAACTCAGATCTCCTCTGGAAACGGATCTCACATTCAGAGACCCTTTCTTGTTCTCTTTTTCTTTCTTTTTTTGTTGTTTTTGTTTTTACTTTTATTTATTTGAGAGTGATAGACAGAGAAAGAGGCAGATAGATAGAGAGAGAATGGGAGCTCCAGGGCCTCCAGCCACTGCAAATGAACTCCAGATGCATGCTCCCCTTTGTGCATCTGGCTTACGTGGGTCCTGGGGAATCGAACCTTGAACTGGGGTCCTTAGGCTTCACAGGCAAGCGCCTAACCGCTAAGCCATCTCTCCAGCCCCAGAGACCCTCTCAAACCTGCTTCACTTTTCAACTCATGAGAATGTAAACTTTGCCCCATACGGACAAAAACAAAACCCAACCCCCCCCCAAACAAACAAACAACAACAACAACAACAAAACACATTGCTACAGACTGTGGTGGAATTTGGAGACAAACAAATTACTGAAAAACACATCTAAAAATGGGTTAAATGACAATTGTGTTTTCCTCTTTTCAGTTCAACAAAACCCCTCCGATGTTCTCTTAACAATAGAATTACCCTCCGGGTCTGAAATGCTCTTAGCCCTGCCGTCTTCCCTGCACTGATTTTTCAGTGTCCCACATTCCTTGTTGACCTTTGTGTCCTGTGACACTGCCTGTCCCCTTCAGGCCTGGGTGTCTGCTCCTGTAACGAGCTCCTTAAAAGCCTCATGCAGTTGTCCACTTCTGGTTCCACGGGCCTCCCTTCATCATGTGTGACCAGAGCGCTGCAATTTCACACCAGGAAGGGCTGGAGAGCCTCGACTCATTAATAAGGTCTCCCCTTCCTTGCCTGGAGAACCAGAGTGCCATGCCTTCATGGTGGGCTCAGGGCCTGCCATCTCAGGAAGCAAGGCCTTCAGACTGGCATGAGAAGCCTGGCTTCCTCCCCATGGCCATGAAGCCATGAAAGGGGACGTTTCCTTTAAGCAGGGGAACTAAAGCCGATTTTCCTTCTGGAGGGGTGTATGTATGTATGTATGTATATGTATGTTCTTGTGTATGATATGTGCACATGTGTGGGCTTGTGCCATCGCACATGTGTGGAGGTCGGAGGACAACCTTGGGGTGTCAGTCCTTGCCTCCTGCCTTGTTTGAGACTGGATCCTTCATGTTGTTAGCTTGTTGGCCTGCAACCTTCGGGATTCTCACGAGTCAGCCTGGCCCAGCGAGAGCACAGGCATGTACACGTGTGAACTACTGTGTGTCCAATGTACGTGAGTGCCGGGGAGCCGAACTCCAGCCACGGGGTTTGCATAGCAAGTGCTTCTAACCCACTGGGCCATCTTGCCAGCTCCAGGATGTTTGAAAAAGATACTAGGGGCTGGAGAGATGGCTTAGTGGTTAAGGCGCTTGCCTGCGAAGCCTGAGGACCCATGTTCAATTCTCCAGGTCCCGCATAACCAGACACAAAGTGATGCAAGCGTGTGCAATGTCGCACACGTGCCACAAGGGGGCGCACGCGTCTGGATTTCGCTCACAGTGGCTGAAAGGCCCTGGTGCGCCCATTCTCTGTCTCTCTCTCTCTGCCTCTCTCAAAAATATTTTTTTAAAGTTAAAAAAAAATAAGAAAGATGCTGGTGAGCTAGACTGGATCATTGGATGAGCCTCAAAAAGACATGCTCTTGGCTCTCACTCTCTTTAGCACAGTGGCCCCTGGGACAATGAAAACTCTGTAGGCGTGATGGTGACCCAGTGTCTCTGCTAATAAGCCTGAGGAGGGCATCCAGGCATGTGCTTCAGGATGTAACCGTCCCCACAGGAGCAGGCTGGGATCTTTCTCTGGCTCACTGCCGAAGCTCAAGAAGAAAGGCAGGCATTCTTTGTTCTTCTTTTCCATTCTTCATGGCAGGATGGTAGGAAATCTCTATAAGCCTTAAGGAACGTGTGCCTGAGTTGGTTCTTTTCTTAAAGGTGCTTTAGAACAGGGCTCCATCCCTGTCTTAGACATGCCAGCCACCAGATGGGCTCCACGAACGGCCTCAGTCAGTTTCCTTACGTCTCCCCCGGGTCAGCTCGCTGCCCTTACGGGCTCCTGCCTGCTTTCCTTTCTGCCCACACTTCTCCTTGCTGAGTGCTCGTGCATTTCAGCGCCGGGTTTCTGCTGGAAGCGTCACCTGCTGCCACTAAACCAGGCAGCCAGTCCTCGGGTCAGAAAAGCCCTGCGCAGAGCCAGGACTCTGGAAAGGCTCGGCTTCATGGTCCAGGAGAACTCCTCACCCTCCACGTGGGGGGACAGACAAGGAGGCAATAAGCAGAGTGTGTCACCCAGGGAAGAACAGACTAGAAGAACGTTGTGTCAATCACCAGCTCTGCTACCCTGAAAGGAAGTGTCTGTGGTTTGAAGCCCAGAGGTAGGAATTACGAAAATCACTCAAGTCTGTTGTTTAATGACTTGATAGGTAATTGTCAGCTGTCCTTACAAAGCAAGGTTTTGCATTTGAGATAACGCAATTTTCTGTCTTTTATTTTGAAGCTTATCTACACTTCTTTTTATTTTATTTTAATTTTTGGTTTTTGTTTCATTTGCAAGGAGAGCGAGAGAGAGAGAGAGAGAACGGGCATACCAGAGCCACCAGCCATTGCAAATGAACTCCAGTTGCATGTGCCCCTTTGTGCATCTAGCCTTGTGTGGGTTCTGGGGAATTGAATCCAGGCCATTAAGCTTTGAGAGCAACTACCTTTAACCACTGAACCATCTTAAGATAGGGTCTTCCTTCTAGGCCAGGCTGATCTGGACTCACTCTGTAGCCCAGGCTAGCCTCAAACTCATGGAGAACCTCCTACTTTGGCTTCCTGAGTGCTGGGATTAAAAGCATATACCATCACGCCTAGCTACATTTCCTCTTAAAAGTTTTGACCAATCTAGGCGTGGTGGTGCATGCATCTAAATCCTAGTATATGGGAGGCAGAGGTAGGAGGATCACCATGTGTTTGAGGCCACCCTGAGACTACATAGTGAATTCCAGGTCAGCCTGAGCTAGAGTGAGACCCTACCTTGGAAAACCAAAAAAAAAAAAAAAAAGTTTTGACCACATGTTTATTGGCATGTATTCATTCTACATGGCACTGGGTTTCATAAGATTTGCATACAAGTATATAATGTTTGTCGACCATGTTTCCCCCACAACTACCATGCCTTCTCCCCCATTAGTTCCCTTTGCCCCCTAGACAAATTCGTTTCTATTTCCATTTACATAGACATACACAATTTTACGTACCTGTATAAAATGTGGGAACCACAAATGAAAGAAAACACGGTATTCATCTTTCTGAGACTGACTTAAATCCTCTCAGTATGCTTGCCTCCAGTTGCATGTGCCTAATTATTAATGTTGTGACTTTGTCTTCTTTATGGTTGAAAAACAAAATCCCATTGTGCACCGATGTTTCCTCTGCCCATTCCCCTGGGGTACCTGCCTAGGCTGGTTCTGTAACTTAGCTGTTGTTGGCATTCACGTGTGGCTGTCTCTGCAACGCGTGTGTCCCCTCTTCACCATGTGCGCCCGCTGGGCACCGAGCGGGAACAGGCGTCCTTTGGTCAGCAACTCCAAATCAGGTTTAAACTCTAGCTGTTGGTGATTCTAAGGCAGGTTGGCCAGCAAATCTAATCCATTCTCGGCCTTTCTTCCCACTAGTCTTATTTTAATGAGGCATTTGTCCCTTCATCCATGATCTGTACTCAAGAACCTTGAGGTCACTTTTTTGTTGTTGTTGTTTTTGTTTGTTTGTTTTGTTTTTCGAGGTAGGGTTTTACTCTGGTCCAGGCTGACCTGGGACTCATTATGTAGTCTCAGGGTGGCGTCGAACTCACGGCAGATCCTCCTACCTCTGCCTCCCGAGTGCTGGAATTAAAGATGTGCGCCACCACGCCCAACTTGGTCACTTCTTTTTTAAATCTTTTTTTTTTTTTTTTTAATTTATGAGAGAGAGGTCCAGATGGAAAGAGAGAGAGTGAGTGTGCTGGGGTCTCTGACCACTGCACATGAACTACAGATGCATGTGCTACCTTGTACATCTGGCATTATGTAGGTACTGGGGAATTGAACTCAGGTCCTTAAGCTTTGAAGATGAGAGCCTTACCCATTAGCCATCTCTCCAGCCCTTGAGCTCACTTCTCATTTCTCCCCTTCCCCAGAAATCCTCCCACCAGCCATGCTAAAGCCAGGATGCCTTCACTGCCTCTTCCTTCTCACCTTTCTCTCAATTTGCTCATCACCCTATGTGCCCTGGTGCAATAGGCATGTGTGTTTATATACACGTATGTGCGCATGTATACACACTCAAGCATATGTAAGGTCGTTTTGTATGCATGTGATATGGACAGTGTAGTGTGTGATGTATGTGCAGTGCATGCACGCGTGTGTGTGCAGATGCGTGTTCCATGCCTGTGTGGAGGCCCTGCTTAGAATAACATGTGTATTTATTTGGGCCTGTAATGGGTATCAACTGATTAAAATAATTAAAAAATATTTTATTTTTATTTATTTATTTGACAGAGAGAAAGAGGGAGAGAGAGAGAGAATAGATGTACCAGGGCCTCCAGCCACTGCAAACAAACTCCAGACACGTGTGCCACCTTGTACATCTGGCTAACATGGGTCCTGGGGAATTGAACCTGGGTCCTTTGGCTTTGCAGGCAAATGCTTTAACTGCTAAGCCATCTCTCCAGCCCCGATTAAAATAATTAAATTGTACTATCGTTGAATATACTCTAAAGTACCTTGCACAGCATCTGGAACACAAAAGGACTTAACAAATACCACCAACTGGAGACAAGCGGATTGTTGAGGAGCTGTGCTCCACACGCCGAGGAGAGGCCCACAGCACGTACATTAGATGAGGCGAGC